>NC_060173.1:101570920-101775920 GCF_021184085.1 Oncorhynchus gorbuscha
TGCAGTTGCCATGGTGACAGTGGGGTGCAGATAATCGGCCGTTGTGTTATAACTCCAAGGGACTGAATTACCATTCAGTGTGCTGTGTGGCGGGTGTTGATGGAGTGGTCATCATTGGAGGTAAATGAATGCACTTAGCCTTCACACACACACTCACACACTAATCACCCTGTCCTTTGAGCCTGTTTCATACCACAGATAAGATGTCACAACTGGTGATTGACTTGTTAGGTCATGGACCCCTCAAACCCTGGAAATATGACAGCTTTGTCACTTAAATCCCTTCATGTGAGTTAAGGGAAATGTTCCAACAGGTGTCTTGCTTAAGCACTAGCTGTATCGTGCTGAAGTCTGATGTTAGCGCCATTACCAAGCTGAGATTTCAGAAACTCAAAGAATGATTTTGAAATGGAAATTCGCCCCCTTTATTTTATATTGATTTACATTTGATATAAAAGTACTTACATTTAATACATTTCTTCAAAATACACGCAGCCAAACAACATACAAATCAAATACAAAATTATAAAATGTGTTATATCTATCGTCTGTCCTTTTCTGAAAGTGACAGAAAGTATCTTTATAATTATCTAAAGTAACTTTGTAGCCATAGAGTCGTGTTAAATTATTTTCCGTGTTCACATCCTTATGCTGTAAAGTTGATACAGATATGTTGCTGGAACAAGAGACCTACAAAAATACGGATGTCTGTGATTCTCTTCTCATAACATTCATGTTGAGTTTCAATCATTCCTGTGATCCAAACAGAACATCTTAGATGGAATATACATTTCAGTCACCTCAGTAAAATATCTTCTATTTGTAGCAGAGCAAATATATATGTTTGGAATTATTACATGATATAATACTGTAAAGAACTGAATTAGAGGGTTAACGGAAAATAATCCTCTTAAAACTAACCTTGGCCACTTCTGGATTGTATCCATCTTGGCTGAATCAAACGGTACAAACACAAGGACAGAAAACAAGCTTCATTGTTCAGGTATGAAGCCATGAAATTATAACATGTTATTGTGAAGATTAACAGTTCTTGTTCTGGGGAAATCAATGACAATGGAAACCATGGCACATAAAACTTTGACCAATCTCAAACAGTTCTTGTTTTTATAAGATGATATATCATTTATTGAGAAAAATATATATAGACCTGCTTTAGATCTGTATACTGCACCAAAATAACAAGTTGTTGGTTCCACTGAGGCCCCAATTAAATTAGATCTGTTTTAGCCAACATCTGCATAGCTGACAGTGTCTGAGGTAAATCTGCGTGAGCACTGTAAAATCCACAATCGACACCAAAGCGGACATTGCCATTGGCTGCACAGAGTCAAATGAAGAGAAATCCCATGCAACCTTGTTTACATTTCAAACACTGGAATGTGAGGCTGATGGACTACCTTAATTATTTTGTTTAATGATGATTAATTTCAAGGTCATTATTTTTATATAGCCTACACTTTCCCGTTCTGAACAAAGGGGATGAATTTGGCTTTGTGACAATGATCACAAGAGAAGCCGATCACTGATTTCAGATTCAACACAGTTCCACCTCTGACACCAACAAAACATCAGCTAAGTGGGTGTGGGCCATTGCCGGTTAACGCTTTATCTGATTAAATCTCGGCCTAACAAGAGACAGACATATACAGGTTCAGAAATAAGTACTGTATCAATCTTGACGTTTGTTTACAACAGAAGAGTTCCGGTGTTAAGTTATTTTGCAAATCAGCAGCTTTACTTCAGTGTCATTCAGTATATACTAAATAGTGCTGTATAACGAATGTTCGACAAACAGAAAGCAAACAACGGAAACTAAAATGTTTAAATCATTCAGCACACAACTGAAGAGGTAATGCTGATGCTAAAAACCAACAAACCTAACCGAGAGGACAGGAGCCTGATAGGAAATAGAAAATTCTTATTTTCCTTGTTTTTATACATTTGTACACTGTCGTATAAAAGGAGTAGAAAGTGTAGTCAGGCTATGCGGCGGTTTCGCGAATTGTCCCCTCTAGTTTCTTTGGGAGTAGCCCTCTCCTTTCGTCTATGTTGATGACCGGTTTGCGACAGTTCTGTCCGTCAAGGTAGATCTTTGCATACACTGGGTTGGAATAGTTCAAGGGCTGCATTGAGGAAGTAAAAAATGCTGTTAGATATTTGACAGGCACATCATATTTGCACAGCTCACAACAATGCATAAGAAAATAGCCTACATAATCTGGTGCCCTGTATGATGACAATATCCTACAGTACTATTTGTAACTTATTATAACTTACTGTGACTTAAAAGGATACTTCTGGATTTTGTCAATATGCCCTTTGTCTACTTCCCCAGAGTCAGATGAGCTTGTGGATACCATTTTTATGTTTCAGTGTCCAGTATGAAGGAAGTTAGAGGTAGTTCCGTGAGACAATGCTAACTAGCATTGCGCATTGAGTGGAAGCCTATGGGTATCTACAAGCATGATAGCAGATACCCATAGACTTCCAGTCCTTGCGCTAAAGCTAGTTAGCAATTGTGCTAGCGCTAGTTAGCAACTTACTTCAAACTGCATGCAGAGATGAAAATGGTATCCACAAGTTCAAATGACTCTGAGGATTATCCCTTTAAAAAAGGTTTCTGATATGTTGCACTGCAATACACACAGTATAGCAATATTATTTCTCGACACAGAGACAACAGACGACTTTGGCATTTCTATGTTTATGTTAGAGAAGGTTAAAGATGAAGAACACAGCTAAAACTGTAAGGTTGTTATTGCAAGGTAGCAGGAAAGAATAGGATATAGCTCATGCACATTAGCCCAAGCAACATAATTAAATGTGCAGTCGCAGGGTTTACTCCTAATATGCATTAACAATGAGATTTTCCAACCCAATATTTTTTCCAATTTGGTTGTAGCATACATTCAGAAGAGGTAAATGTTACAAGTGCAACAATACTTTTCCTTTTTAAATACTTCAAGATTAATTTAATCATATCTAAAACCAGAAAAATGCAATGAAAGTGCCATTCAGCTTCCTTTTTATTGACAAGTCCGCAGGTTTCCTTCCAAAAGGAGATTTACAAACGTTCTACACCTCACGTCTGTTCCTTCTATAGTGAATGGCATAACAGCATGCCTTCCCCTGTAAGAGGTTGGTTGTCTAAACTAAGGGGAAGGATGGGAGAAATCACCTGTCCAGGTATCACCTCCTTGGGAACAGCATGTATGCGCAGGGTGCGAGGGTCACTGGACTTCACACACCAGCCCTGCAAACACACAAGTTCTGCCAATGTTCACCATGCCACAAGGCCAAGCTGTTCTCAACCAACATACTGTACACTTTACCACAAGTGTATATGGATATAATCCAACTAAAAATCTATTATATATCAACATCAGTGAGGAACTTAAAATCATGTGATGATTAGAAAATGAGATCAACAATTGTCCATCCATATTTGGTTTTAGAACTTAGATTGAGGATTCAAATTCAACAAAAAAACCATGGCACCTACAGTATTCCCTGATATGATAAAGAAACACTATAGTGGAGTTAGCTACTTGTGATTCAGTCAGCCTCTACCTTTCTAATGCAAAGGGATCCAGGTGGGACTGACACTACCAGATGTCAAAGTTGGCATGGCGAGAAGCAAACGCATTAAGCTTGAAGTGGTAGCAAGCAAGTTAGATAACAAGATAGATCAGTAAAGTTGTTATGATTTATTTGGTATTCGGGGCGTTAGTGTGTGTTGAGGCCCATGAAGAAAATGAGTCAACAGAAGATAAAATGTTCCCTTGGTACAGAGCGCCTGAATAATGTTTCTCTCCACATACCTGAGATTTGTGCTCCATCTGTTAATGTAACTACACATCTATATCAGATCATACCGTGGACAGAAAGTCTGGTAGAAATTGTATTTGGAATGCCACATGAGGAGATGCTAAAGCCTAATTTTGTTAATCACACTACTGATTACATGACTATGATACCATTAATGGATGGATGATGGTTGCATACTGATGGATTAACAGATGAGACTACAATGTTGTCTCTGTAAATTATATTATCCCAAATAAATATAGAAACACGAAAAGATTTTCCTTTGAGGTACACTCTTACAATATTCAACCAAACAGAGTTTTTGCATTTTCTTTTTGCCTAAAATGTTATTACGCACAAAATAAATGGTGGATTTTGTACATAGTCTTCCAATACAAACCTTATGAGGGTCCAGTGTAAAGTTTGGTCGCAAAAGGCTGCCAGCATCTGCATGGTTGTCGTGGTCGACCTCATACATGTTGTAGGTAGGGTTTCCTATCTCCACGTTGATCCCTCCATTCGTCATGGGCTGCCTCGTCACCCTCTTCCCCCTGGGAGGAGGAGGACAACTGACACTCATTAACATTTGATAATTAATTGTATGTTGTACAGTCCCTGCAACTAGTTATCACAGGCATTAAAACCACTTACAGATAGGGGGCAGTATTTTCACTTTGGATGAATTGCATGCCCATAGTGAACTGCATCAAAATCTGTCCTAAATTGCTAATATATGCATATTATTATTAATATTGGACAGAAAACACTCTGACGTTTCTAAAACCGTTTGAATTATGTCTGTGAGTATAACAGAACTCACAGGTCAGGCAATCTTTCAAACAAGTTTTGAATGTTGGGGCAACTTTGACGTCATCGCCCCCTCCCTTCCCAACAAGTTATGGATCTGGAAACACTTCCTACGTATTCCACTAGATGTCCTCATTCAGTAGAAAGTGTAATGGAGCATTTGCTGTGAACTTTGCCCTAATGGGAGGGAAAGTAGTCGGTGTCGCAAGAGAATGCCATTTTGTTGTGGCGCATTTCTCTTTGACTGCTACGGCTGTTCCAATCAGACCCAGATGAAAACGAATGATCCGGTTGGAATGTTATTGGATATCTATGATTATAACATCCTGAAGATTGATTCTGCACTTAGTTTGACCAGTTTCTTCGACCTGTAATATGTCTTTTGGAAATTTTCATGCAAAGTTATCCTGGACCAGAAGTCATTTTTTGGGCATGTGAGCTGAACGTGATAGCAAATGCTGCTACTTGGACACTACAATTGAACATTATGGAACAAAACGATGTATTGTTGAACTAGGACTCCTTGCACTACATTCTGATTAAATATCATCAAAGGTAAGGGAATATTTATGTTGTAATTTTGTATTTCTGTTGACTCCAACATTGCGGAGAAATATTGTTACGTCTGAGCGCCATCTCAGATTATTGCAATGTTAGGCTTTTTCCGTAACATAAAAAAAAAATGTGACACAGCAGTTGCATTAAGAACCAGTGTATCTTTAATTATATGTAGAACATGTATCTTTAGTCAAAGTTTATGATGAGTATTTCTGTTATCTGGCGTAGCTTTCTATAATTCCTCCGGATATTTTGGAGGATTTTCTGAACATGGCGTCAATGTAAACCGAGATTTATGGATATAAAATGCATGTTATCGAACAAAACATAAATGTACTGTGTAACATGTCATATGACTGTCATCTGATGAAGATTTTCAAGAGGTTAGTGATAGATTTTTTTTTATCCTGCTTTTGTGATTTTATCTTTTGCTGGAAAAAATGGCTACGTTTTTTCTTTGGTTTGGTGGTGGTCTAACATAAATATATGTTGTGTTTTTGCTGTAAAACATTTTAAAAATCTTACACGCTGGGTACATGAACAAGGTGTTTATCTTTCATTTGAGGTATTGGACTTGTTAATGTGTGGAGGTTAAATATTTCTAAAGAATATTTTTGCATTCCCTGCGCCACCTTTTCAGCTAAACAGGGGGGTGGAGTTCCCTGGGGGGAACCCCTCGCCTTAACTTAACTCTGAATGGTTAAGGGTTAAGGTTTGGAATAGGTTTAAAACAAGAACAACTTTCTATCGCTGGATTTCAATTGGCAACCTTTGGAATCAGAGGCAGGTGTTTACTTACATACATCCGCCATCCCCAACACCCTAGCAAAACCTAAATCTACTTTAAGGTAACAGTGCTCATGGTTTCCCCTAGTGGTCGGTCTCCATGTCATTGCCAGACATCCTCAAACACGGATGTTGAATACTGGCTTGTATCACGGGTGACCTGGTTGGTACCTGAGATCACCAGCCACATCAACCCACATTCAACCCACATTCAACCGCTCACAGTTTCCCCTAGTGGTCGTTCTCCATGTCATTGCCAAACATCCTCAAACACGGATGTTGAATACTGGCTTGTATCACGGGTGACCTGGCCTGCTACCTGAGATCACCAGCCACATCAACATTTAAATTGATTTTAATACTTTATTGTCACTTATGAAAATGTGTCTGGTGATCACAAAATCTAAATCACAACACATGCAATACACTTATACACATATCACAGGACACACCAGCAAGCATATTTACTTATTAGGCTTAACATAGTGTACCTCTGCCTTCTTTTGCAGATGAAAATGCCCGCCACCACCATTGTGATCAAGATCACCAGCAGGACCAGAGGTACGATGATGGCTATGCTCCCTGAAACAGAGAAGAGAAAGAATTAAACTGCTTTAGCATTTTGGATTGCTGTTAGTGTTATCACAGTCTCATTGCAAGAGTTAACATGTAGCCTAGTGGTTAAGAGCGTTGGGTCAGTAACTGAAAGGTTGCTGGTTTAAATCCCAGAGCCGACTTGGTGAAAAATCTGCCGATGTGCCATTCGAGCAACGCACTTAACCCTAGTTGCTCCTCTAAGTTGCTCTGGATAATAGCGTATGTAAAATGTCATCCAATGAGCTTTCTTGAACAGCCAAAGCAGATGGGGGTATATATTACAGCAGTAGACAATCCATCTGACCACAACCATAAGGCTAACTAGAGGATGGGTTGTAAGCCGTGTATGACGCTGGGTGAGTCATTTGACTTCTGCACTCACCTCCACTGGTGTTGTCTGATCTGCTGCTCTTGGGGGCGGGCCTTTCACACTGTGTGCCTGCCCAATTGACTGAACACCTGTAACATACCAATCAGAGAGGAGAAAACAACAATAGTCTTTAGCTGTCTCTACCTTAATCAACACATAAAACAAGTGCTATGGGAACAGACACTCAGCCACGGATAACATTTTTACAGATTTTCTTAGAGAAACCCTTTTTGTATAGAAGACATCTAAAAGTAGTGCTGATTAGAAAACAGAGTGAGTAGATTAACAGGATGAATATTCTGCAGAAAACACTATATCAATATGGAGTCATCTGGTTTGTTGTTTGGATGGGGTCCAATGGGAGTGATGAATGACTAGTTAGGAGGTGATTTCTTATTGGGCGTGATTGATGCTGAGGTGTATGTAAAGCATGAGCAATCTGACCACTGCAACTGGTTGGTGATGGAAGCAATGGAATTACACTAAATTACATGCACTCCAAGAAATCACAACACCAAATGATCAGGAATAAGAATTGCATCCCACGCATGTAGACAATGAATCATTCCCTTATGGAAAAAATGTCACAGCACAAACAATCATGCATTTTAATGGAGGGGTGTTACAAATGAATCATCCTTTCTGATGGGTAAAATATAAAATAAAATATTGTTAGGGAAAATACTAGGTAAGATCTGATGAGCAACTGATGAGCGGATGTGTAAAGGGTTTGTAATCTATTTAAGCATACCCCCGTAAAACTGACTATCCTACCGATCCTCAACTTCAGCAAGTCATTTACAAAATACCCTCCAACACTCTACTCAGCAAACTGGATGCAGTCTATCACAGTGCCATCCGTTTGGTCACCAAAGCCCCATATACCACCCACCCCTGCAACCTGTATGCAGGTCATCTGGCCCCAGGTCATCTATAAGTCTTTGCTAGGTAAAGCTCCGCCTTATCTCAGCTCACTGGTCACGATAACAACACCCACCAGTAGCACGTGCTCCAGCAGGTTTATCTCACTGGTCATCCTCAAAGCCAACACCTTATATCACCCTCACTAACTTTAAACATCAGCTATCTGAGCAGCTAACCGATCGCTGCAGATGTACACAACCCATCTGTAAATAGCCCATCCAATCTACCTATCTCATCCCCATATTGCTTTCATTTACTTTTTTGCACACCAGTATTTCTACTTGCACATCATCATCTGCACATCTATCACTCCAGTGTTAATTTGCTAAATTGTAATTACTTCGCTACTATGGCCTATTTATTGCCTTACCTCCTCACGCCGTTTGCACACACTGTATATAGACTTTTTTTCCATTGTAATATTGACTGTACATTTGTTTATTCCATGTGTAACTCTGTGTTGTTGTTTGTGTCACACTGCTTTGCTTTAGCATGGCCAGTTCGCAGTTGTAAATGAGAACTTGTTCTCAACTGGCCTACCTGGTTTAATAAAGGTAAAAAAACACACCAAAAAAAACAATCTCTGACATGCTTGTGAATGGATTTATTTCAGAGCTACAGCAGAGACCATGCAAGTCCCAAGTCCACATTTTCTGGCTGTTAACACACTCTTAACACATTAATCACCATACATGCATTGATCACAACAGGTCCCCTATATTCACAATCAGACAGCACTTGAATGTCACTCGAATGGCATGTCAGCTCGGGCTGTATGGCATGCAGTTAGTTAGCAGTGAGTTGAAGAGGGAGTAAATACTCTATTAGAGGTGAGAAAGTGTTATATAGACCACCACAATGACTGAAATGGAGGTGAATGACGAGAGGTGGGAGGGTGAGCCCTCTGGAACAGCCATATAGAGCATCACACTGGCTGAAATGGAGCTGAATGACGAGAGGTGGGAGGGTGAGACCTCTGGAACAGCCACAGGAAGTGATGTAGGAAGGGACCTACTTGCAGCGGGGTTTGTTAAGGGCAGTGATAGTGCACATCCCGTCATTCTGACAGAAGTAATCACATGGGTTGGCCAGCTCATCACAACGTTGGTTCTTGAACCCTGACGTGCAGCTGTAAAACAGTGCGGTGGAGTGATAGAGATAAAAACAACCAGGCTAGGTATTGTATAGGCAGATGGAAATCTTTCAACATGGCAACAAACAAAATACTACATAGATTTGTTCTAAGATATTATTTATGTTTGTATCATTCATGATGAATAAATTAATCTAAAACTAAACTACAGTAGAAATGTTATGTTTAGCTAAACTAATGACAGCTACATCCATTGAGGTAAAAATATATATATGTTTTTTCAGAATGTTATAAATTCGCAAGCTTATTTACGGTATCTATAAACAAAATGAACAGAAACATTTCAATACAGACATAAGCAAATTATGATTAGTTAGGAACATGTTGATCTCGATAATTCATCAAAACAATTGTAATGCCCACTTTATGTTTATATACACGTAGAATATTTACTGGCGGAACACACTGATCAGTTTTGAAAATCCCTTGGACCTTTAAGACAGTTTTCTGCTAACTACCATCTCAATGGTATTTCTGCTTGTGGAGTTTCTGGGGTGGCTTGGATGAGATACTAATTTACTCTGTTATAGTTTAAGGTCAAACATTATGATTTCTTGACACAGGCATATCCATCATCGCAACTAATCTCTATGCCTCGCAGCCAATGAATAAACCGCATTATCTAGATCTGTTAACCGTGTGGAAAACGAGATGGGATCATTTGCATAGAAATTGATTATATCCCTTGAATCGTGCCAGTCACGGCCACACATTTAATTGTAACTACAATGGACAATGGGACAGTAAAAAGATAGCGCAACAAGGTTTGTCTTTTCAGATGGATTTCCAATCATCTTTGTGGGGAGGTCTTTAACATTGAACCACACCTGATAATAGCAGAGCTGAAATTAATATTTGTGGACCACCAGAAGCGCAGAGCATTCTCTTTCCTGGATGATTCCCACAGGTCTCTGAGAGCCAGTCGATTGTCCTCTACCAGTCATTGCCATTGAGTTCCTGCCGCTCATAGCGTGTATAACACTGTTCTTACCACTGAAGATCAAAATACAAAATTGTTCTCCTGAAACCTACCACCGAGAAGAAGCACACAGACAAAAGAACAGTATGATATGTTCTGAACAGTAATGTTTCAGTAGTTTCAGTTACCTTCCAATGTCTGTAGCTGTACCCCACGCAGAGATTTATTACTTCTACTCTGCCACAGAGGGCTAGCTTTCTAAAGATCTATACCCACAGCCAGGTGTGACTCATTTCCTTATTGAGCCCTAACATCATGCCTCCTGCTATGACATGGCCTGCATCCACTGGTGTCAAACATTCTCTTTACTTAGGATCTTAGCCCTGTGTAAAAAAATGAAGAAAAACAACTCCCCACTTATTTTCAAAAATAAAATCATTAGAATAAAATACCAATGAGTTTTGGTTCCATTATAGGCCAGCCTTCCTGGCTTAACTGAATGGTAATGAAGTACAAATAGAGAACATTCTTAAACTATTGTTATTCCGGGCTATTGCTAGAAGTTACTGTACTTACTGACAGAAGGGCAGGTTGGTGTCAGGGTCCAGGTGGCAGGTACCTCCGTTGTAACAGTAGCCATCACATAGTTTACAGCTGGGTGCTATCCTGCCATTAGTACAGCTGGAGGAAAATAGAGGAACGTTGGTGTCACTGATGGTTGGCCCACGGTTTATGTCTTTCCGTAGTGATTAAGGCCTATTTTCTGTTGTCAAATGCATTGAAATATTTTTTTAGTCCTCTCTTTATGTAGTCTTGTCTCCATTGACATATATTTGGACAAAAGCTTTTACCTTTTGGTAGGCCGTCATTGTAAATAAGAATTTGTTCTTAACTGACTTGCCTAATTAAATAAAATAAATAAAAACTTTAACCATAGAAAATACGTCGGTAAAATCTTTGGATGGAAAACTATTCAACTACAGTATATCAAGCATTAGCTCTACACAGTAAAACCATGAAACATGTGACACGTTTATAACCTAAACGTCAGTGTTTAAAACTTCAACATTAGATTTGCCAGTAAGAGTTCTCATCTTAAACACAGGTGTTTAGAATGCAAGATTAATGCATGTTGACTTCGGTCGCGAGTTGTACAGTGTTTCCTCCGACACATTGGTGCGGCTAGCTTCCAGGTTAAGTGAACAGTGCAGCTTGGCAGGGTCATGTTTCGAAGGACAAGTGGCTCCCGATCTTCGACTCTCCCGAGTTGGTACAGGAGTTGCAGAGATGGGACAAGAATGTAACTACCAATTGGATATCACAAAAAAGGGTTAAGAAATGTGTGATTTTATTTTATTCAGATCAGCGTTAAGAATGTCTGTTACCTTATCTACATTTCTTCCCAACTGAACATTTGATTCAAGAAAGCTTTTCAATCGGGTGGTGTTGTTACTCGAATTCATTTCTGCAAACAGATTTCTACAATAGGATGTTTTAAAATATATGTTTCCTCATGCACATTGATTGATTAATGGATCTTATACTATAGAAAGATAAATAACTAAACATTTTCAAAAACTAATGCAATCTGTAAGGGGTTGGAATTGTTGTTATTGAGATGGTTGTTCCAGTTTAGATGGTTTCGGTAGTCTAGTTATTAAGTAGTTCACCACAGCAATCACACTTAGTGTAGCTTGTGGGTGATAAAATTTTCCAACTGTTGGCTATCCTTCCTCTGACAAGATTCCGATAGGAATTACTGATAATTTCAGTAACAAGCATATTGTCACTTGGAGGTCTGATGTTGCCCATGTGCCAGGATTTTGAGACCACAATGTTGATGATAATTAGGCCTAAACTAAATGTCTTATGAAAAGCATTATACAGTGCCTTTGGAAAGTATTCAGACCCCTTGACTTTTTCCATATCTGGTTACGTTACAGACTTATTCTAAAATTGATTAAATTGTTTTTTTTTTCTCCTCATCAATTTACACACATTACTTCATAATGACAAAGCAAAAACAGGTTAAGAAATGTTTGCTAATTTAGGAAAAATAAAAACTGAAATATCATATTTACATAAGTATTCAGACCCTTTAATCTGTACTTTGTTGACATACCTTTGGCAGAGATTACAGCCTCGAGCTTTCTTGGGTATGATGCTACAAGCTTGGCACACCTGTATTTGGGTAGTTTTATTTTTTTTTCCTGCAGATCCTCTCAAGCCGCGGGGCCAGACAGACAACAAGGATGTGTACTCAGAGCACGTGCGGACCAACTGGCAAGTGTCTTCACTGACATTTCCAACCTCTCCCTGACCAAGTCTGTAATACCTAGATGTTTCAAGCAGACCAACATAGTCCCTGTGCCCAAGAAAGTGAAGGTAACCTTCCTAAATTACTACCGCATGAAGAACTCACGTTGGTAGCCATGAAGTGCTTTGAAAGGCTCGGCATGACGCACATCAACACCATCATTCCAGAAACACTAGACCCACTCCAAATCGGATACCGCCCCAAAAGATCCACAGATGAACGTAATCTCAAATTGCACTCCACACTGCCCTTTCCACCTGGACAAAAGGAACACCTGTGTAAGAATGCTGTTCATTGACTACAGCTCAGCATTCAACACTATAGTGCCCTCAAAGCTCATCACTAAACTAAGGACCCTGGGAATAAACACCTCCATCTGCAACTGGATCCTTGACTTCCTGACTGGCTGCTCCCAGGTGGTAAGGGTAGGTAACAACACATTTGCCACGCTGGTCCCCTTCTGTACTCCCTGTTCATCGACGACTGCGTGGCCAAGCACGACTCCAACAGCATCATTAAGTTTGCTGACGATACAACAGTGGTAGGCCGGATCACCGACAACAATGAGACAGCCTATAGGGAGAAGGCCAGAAACCTTGCAGAATGGTGCCTGGACAACAACCTCTCCCTCAATGTGAGCAAGACAAAGGAGCTGATCGCGGACTACAAGAAAAGGAGGGAGGAGCAAGCCCAATTAACATCGACAGGGCTGTAGTGGAGTGGGTCGAGAGTTTCAAGTTCTTTGGTGTCCACATCACCAACAAACTATTATGATCCAAACACACCAAGACAGTCGTGAAGAGGACACAACAACATATTTTGCCCCTCTGGAGACGAAAAGATTTGTTATGGGTCCCCAGATCTTCAAAACGTTCTACAGCTGCACCATCGAGAGCATCCTGACCGGTTGAATCACCACCTGGTATGGCAACTGCTCGGCATCCAACCATACGGCGCTTCAGAGGGTAGTGTGTACAACCCAGTACACCACGGGGACCAAGCTTCCTGCCATCCAGGACCTATGTACAAAAAAATTGTCAAAGACTCCAGTCACCCAGGTCATAGACTGTTCTCTCTGCAACCGCACGGCAAGCTGTACCAGAGCACCAAGTCTAGGTCCAAAAGACTCCTTAACAGATTCTACCCCTAAGCCATAAGACTGCTGAACAATTAATCAAATGGCCACCCATGACACCCCTTCCCCACCCTTTGTTTTTACACTGCTGCTATTTGTTTTTCCTTTGCTTCCATCTCCATTCGATGCATGAAACGAATGTGGGAGGGGCTAGATCTACATAAGGGTGCTAATTTTTAAAAAAACTCACAGAAGCTCTGATGAAGGCCGTGAAGCCGATACGTAAGCTTATTAAATATCAGTAATATTATCAAGAGCAGTGTGCGGTTTCCTTTTTCCTTCACACTGCTGCTACTCCCAGTTTATTATCTATGCCTAGTCACTTTACCACTACCTACACATACAAATTACCTCGACTGACCTGTACCCCGCACATAGACTTGTCACCGGCGTCGTAAGAAGTGGACCAAAGTGCAGTGTGGTGAGCGTAAATATTCCTTTAATTTATAGAAAATGTAGCCAACAAAACAAGTAAACGACCGTGAAGCTTAACTTCAGCTATAATGCCTCTAACAAAGTCAACTACCCACAAAACCAAAAGGGAAAAAGGCTGCCTAAGTATGATTCCCAATCAGAGACAACGATAGACAGCTGTCCCTGATTGAGAACCATACCCGTCCAAACACAAAGAAATAGAATACATAGAAAATCAGAACATAGAAAGCCCACCCAAATCACACCCTGAACAAACCAAAATAGAGACATAAAAAGGCTCTCTCGGGTCAGGGCGTGACAAGACTCTGTACCCGTACCCGCTGTATTTTACCTCGTTATTTGTATTTTATTGTGTTGCTTTTTTGTTTATTTTAGTTTATTTAGTAAATATTTTCTTAACTCTATTTCTTGAACTGCATTCTTGGTTAAGGGTTTGTAAGTAAGCATTTCACAGTAAGGTCTACTACACCTGTTGTATTCGGCGCATGTGACAAATAACATTTCATTTGATTTGATCAAGGATCTCTTTGTACTTTGCTCCGTTCACCTTTGCCACGATCCTAACTGGTCTCCCAGTCCCAGCCACTGAAAAACATCCCCAAAGCATGATGCTGCCACCACCATGCTCAACTGTAGGGATGGTTCCAGGTTTCCTCCAGGCGTGACATTTGACATTCAAGCTAAAGAGTTCAATCTTGTTTTCATCAGACCAGAGAATCTTGTTTCTCATAGTCTGAGAGTCTTTAGGTGCCTTTTGGTAAACTCCAAGCTGGCTGTCATGTGCCTTTTACTGAGGAGTGGCATCCGTTTGGCCACTACCATAAAGGCTGATTGGTGGAGTGCTAGAAAGATAGTTGTCCTTCTGGAAGGTTCTCCCATCTTCACAGAGGCTCTCTGGAGCTCTGTAAGAGTGAACATCAGGTTCTTGGTCACCTCCCTTACCAAGGCCCTTCTCACCCAATTGCTCAGTTTGGCCGGGTGGCCAGCACTAAGAAGAATGATGGACGCCACTGTGTTCTTGGAGACCTTCAACGCTGCAGACATTTTTGGTAGCCTTCCTAGATCTGTGCCTCGACACAATCCTGTCTCGGAGTTCTATAGATAATTACTTCAATCTCATGACTTGGTTTTTGCTCTGACATGAACTGTCAACTGTGGAATCTTATATAGACAGGTGTGTGCCTTTTCAAATCATGTCCATTCAATTGGATTTACCACAAGTGGACTCCAATTAAGTTGTAGAAACATATTAAGGATAATCAATGGATAACAGGATGCAATGAGCTCAACCTTTTTCTGCTTTGTCATTATGGGTATTGCATGTATTTCATTTTAGAATAAGGCTGTAATTTAAGAAAATGTGGAAAAAGTCAAGAGGTCTAAATACTTTCCAAAGGCACTGCATGTTGGTTTTAATTGGAACATGTACTTAAACATTCACTTGGTGAAGGATTGTCATATCAAACATACTGAATTCAACAACTATATCTATGTCACTATCAAACACAGTCATGGGTGCGTACTGTATCTCTCAAATTCACTCGAAAAGCATGCTGGGAAATATGCAAATACATCTTCACGTCCAGTTAAAACAACACCCCCAGTGTTTAAACCTTAACAACTTGTGCTTTATAAATGTGTTCATGTGTTTAAAAACTGTTACAGAAAATAAACATGTTCTAGTGTTTATGTTCTGAAATTAAATTTGAAATGCCTTGACACATGTAAAAAGTGTAACAGAGGAGAGTATATTTATGTGTGCAGATAGTAATCACTTGGTTTTACTGTGTAAAGTGTTTACCCAACACAGAATATAAAGTAATGTTGTAACTCACTTGCAGACCACATCTGCTGTATCATCGTTGATGAGGCAAGGTGCTCCATGGCACCTCAGGCACTTATCCACTTCACATTTGTTTCCCTCGTATCTGACCGGACACACACACTCTACATGGCCACTACTGGACAATGTACAGGCCTTGGAGTTTACACAGTAGTGGTGGCAGATGTCTGCAGAGGAGAGAAAGAACAGAGGAAAGAGAAAGAGACATGGAGAGAGAGAATTAGATTGATAGAGAGACAGAGACAGTGAGATGGAAGGAGGGAGGGAGGGATATTGAGACAGAGGGAGAGAGAGAGGGAGAGAGAGGTGCATTTCATAATGAGGAAACGGAGCATAGTTTTAGCTGGTTTGATTAGAATTTTACAGGCTTTTAATGAGACTTAATTATCTGCAACAAATGGCATCTCATCCATAGATGAAAACGTATCACCCCTTGGGCAAGTAACAGTTGGAATGCACTAATAGTGTCAGTTGAAATTGTTTTCCTCACAATTTATAATGACAAAGCCTACATAAGAGAACGCCATATTTTATCAGTGCAGCACAGAAACCCCCAGACGTTGTTTAGAGGGGCATTTATAATTACTCTCTCGCCCAAACGTGGTATTTGTAGCTAAGAAGGAATTGCCCTTTCTGGTAAAACAAATAGTTTTTCCCCCCCGTTTTTTCTCATTTAGACTTTCTTGTTGTTGTTGGAACCTTAAATATGAAAAACTAAAAAAAGTCTGATTTCTAGAGTGTGACGAAGGGGGGGGGGGGCTGTTCCCCTCATAACAAATCAGAGGCTCTCCATACCACTTGCAATATAAATGTGGCCCTCCCCAAGATATATTTTGACATCAATACAATAGATGCCATTTAGCAGACACTTTTATCCAAACGAGCTACAGTAATGCATGCATGCATGTTTTATGTATGGGTGGTCCCAGAAGTCAAACCCACTATCTTGGCATTGCAAGAGCCATGCTCTACAGACAAAGCTATAGATGACCACCACAAGAAACACTGGGCAACTCCTAGAGTCAATATGCAATTGGATCCCTTTACTCACGGTAAAGACAGCGGTCTCCAGTATACTCTGCCATGCAGCGGCACACCGGCTGGTTCCCTAAGCTGACATCACAGGTACCACCATTCAGACAGTGGTTATCACACACCCGCTTCTCACAGAATGGACCTGTAAACCCTACAGGGCACCGACACGTTGGCTTGCCTGGAGGGGGACAGGAGAGGACGAAGGAAGGAGAGGGTGGGAGAAATGGGGAGAGAAGAGAAGTTTGGCTGACAATTATGTGCATGGTTATCAACTCAAATGTTTTTAAGGCTGTGTGTTCTTGTTCCTAAAGCTGAGTATCAAGCATCCGAAAAACCAAAGATAGCGGATTCTTAATAACACAAGGTCCCTGGAGGTCAGAGAGATATAATTGAAATATTTCCAGTCATTTAATTGATAACAGTGACTGCCTCCAGTGAGGCCTGTTCTCCTTATCCCCAAACTGGGGTACTTGAGGAAAATCATTTGACAGTAAGCTCTCCCAAGCTCAGCTTCCATCGCTCATTAAGAGCAATACTCCCCAAGCCTGCTCAACATAGCGAAACCTCTTACTTTATGAAAAATCAGTCAGTCACAAAGCATGAATGCCGAACAGTCAGTGCCTGTATGCCCAGCAGCAGAACAAATATCCCATCACTTTTTTTCACTCCTCTTTGACTGCATTGGACATATAACATAAAGCACTGACTGGGCTAGTGAACCAAGCACAAAATAAGACTGATCATCAACAAAGAAAAAACTAAACTTGCCTGCAACTCTCCAAATAATTTAAAATACTGCTGCGATACTCACTTTGCTTCACTCACATATGAATAAGTTATTGCATATCACATATCACGCACCTGTCAAGCTCACTAGCCAAATACTGCTGTCATAATAAAAAAGACTGACAGCTTGAAGTCAATTGACTGAGATCATGTTTTCAAATATTATTCCCAAACTATCAAATACCTGGTCTTCATTCCCCCTGGGCAAGAGTGTACTTAGATATTGTGAATAGAATGGCCAGCATCCGGGCGGTTTTCGATCATCCACCTGAAGGGAGAGCGGCGCAGGAACACTTGTTTCATCTTAGACAGGGAATGAGGAGCGCACAAGACTTTGCACTGGACTTTCAAACTCTGGCCGCCGGCGCGGGATGGAATAAGCGGGCCCTGATCGACCACTACAGGTGTAGTCTACGCGAGGACATTCGTCGGGAGCTAGCCTGCAGCGACACCACCCTTACATTTGACCAGCTGGTGGACCTATCCATCCGGCTGGATAACCTGTTGGCCTCCCATGGACGTCCGGATCGGGGTCCATCAGTTACATCCCCCAGCACCTCCGATCCGACACCTATGGAGCTAGGAGGTGCTGCTCTGAGGGGGACCAGAGGGGGGCCATTCCCTACACCACCTGTGGCCGCAAACGACACACTGCTGGTCGGTGCTGGGGAGTTTTTCCAGGGAGTCGAGGTAGCAGGCTCACTGTTGGATCATCCCAGGTGAGTAGGCACCCGACTCACCAAGAGCTCCCTGTTGCTCACATGTCTGTGTTCATACAATTTCCCCGCATAGTTTTCCCCGCTTTCCCAGCATAAAGCGCTAGTACATTCAGGTGCAGCTTCTTTTGTAAGAAGAAGGCAACTCAACTACCACCCCATCGATGGGGGGATTGTGAGATAAATCTGCTGGTAGATGCAGCACTTCCCAGGAGTCAGGTGTATCCTCTGTTATAGGAGGAGACGGCGGCTATGGAAACATATCTCAGAATCAAGAACAGCTCTAGGCAACCAGTTTTGATAGCCTTTAGCCGCACCCTCATACTACTCCTTCTCTGTTCCGCGGGTGATGTGGAGGTAAACCCAGGCCCCGCATGTCCCCAGGTACCCTCATTTGTTGACTTCTGTGATCGAAAAAGTCTTGGTTTTATGCATGTCAACATCAGAAGCCTCCTCCCTAAGTTTGTTTTACTCACTGCTTTAGCACACTCTGCTAACCCTGATGTCCTTGCCGTGTCTGAATCCTGGCTCAGGAAGGCCACCAAAAATTCAGAGATTTCCATACCCAACTATAAAATCTTCCGTCAAGATAGAACTGCCAAAGGGGGCGGAGTCGCAGTCTACTGCAGAGATAGCCTGCAAAGTAATGTCATACTTTCCAGGTCCATACCCAAACTGTTTGAACTACTAATTTTGAAAATTACTCTCTCCAGAAACAAGTCTCTCACTGTTGCCGCCTGCTACCGACCCCCCTCAGCTCCCAGCTGTGTCCTGGACACCATTTGTGAATTGATCGCCCCCCATCTAGCTTCAGAGTTCGTTCTGTTAGGTGACCTAAACTGGGATATGCTTAACACCCCGGCAGTCCTACAATCTAAGCTAGATGCCCTCAATCTCACTCAAATCATCAAGGAACCCACCAGGTACAACCCTAACTCTGTAAACAAGGGCACCCTCATAGATGTCATCCTGACCAACTGGCCCTCCAAATATACCTCTGCTGTCTTCAACCAGGATCTCAGTGATCACTGCCTCATCGCCTGTATCCGCCACGGAGCCGCAGTCAAACGACCACCCCTCATCACTGTCAAACGCTCCCTAAAACACTTCTGTGAGCAGGCCTTTCTAATCGACCTGGCCCGGGTATCCTGGAAGGACATTGACCTCATCCCGTCAGTTGAGGATGCATGGTCATTCTTTAAAAGTAACTTCCTCACCATTTTAGATAAGCATGCTCCGTTCAAAAAATGCAGAACCAAGAACAGATACAGCCCTTGGTTCACTCCAGACCTGACTGCCCTCGACCAGCACAAAAACATCCTGTGGCGGACTGCAATAGCATCGAATAGCCCCGTGATATGCAACTGTTCAGGGAAGTCAGGAACCAATACACGCAGTCAGTCAGGAAAGCTAAGGCCAGCTTCTTCAGGCAGAAGTTTGCATCCTGTAGCTCCAACTCCAAAAAGTTATGGGACACTGTGAAGTCCATGGAGAACAAGAGCACCTCCTCCCAGCTGCCCACTGCACTGAGGCTAGGAAACACGGTCTCCACCGATAAATCCATGATTATCGAAAACTTCAATAAGCACTTCTCAACGGCTGGCCATGCCTTCCGCCTGGCTACTCCAACCTCGGCCAACAGCTCCGCCCCCCGTAGCTCCTCACCCAAGCCTCTCCAGGTTCTCCTTTACCCAAATCCAGATAGCAGATGTTCTGAAAGAGCTGCAAAACCTGGACCCGTACAAATCAGCTGGGCTTGACAATCTGGACCCGCTATTTCTGAAACTATCTGCCGCCATTGTCGCAACCCCTATTTACCAGCCTGTTCAACCTCTCTTTCATATCGTCTAAGATCCCCAAGGATTGGAAAGCTGCCGCAGTCATCCCCCTCTTCAAAGGGGGAGACACCCTGGACCCAAACTGTTACAGACCTATATCCATCCTGCCCTGCCTATCTAAGGTCTTCGAAAGCCAAGTCAACAAACAGGTCACTGACCATCTCGAATCCCACCGTACCTTCTCCGCTGTGCAATCTGGTTTCCGAGCCGGTCACGGGTGCATCTCAGCCACACTCAAGGTACTAAACGATATCATAACCGCCATCGATAAAAGACAGTACTGTGCAGCCGTCTTCATCGACCTCGCCAAGGCTTTCGACTCTGTCAATCACCATATTCTTATCGGCAGACTCAACAGCCTTGGTTTTTCGGATGACTGCCTTGCCTGGTTCACCAATTACTTTGCAGACAGAGTTCAGTGTGTCAAATCGGAGGGCATGCTGTCCGGTCCTCTGGCAGTCTCTATGGGGGTGCCACAGGGTTCAATTCTCGGGCCGACTCTTTTCTCTGTATATATCAATGATGTTGCTCTTGCTGCGGGCGATTCCCTGATCCACCTCTACGCAGACGACACCATTCTATATACTTTCGGCCCGTCATTGGACACTGTGCTATCTAACCTCCAAACGAGCTTCAATGCCATACAGCACTCCTTCCGTGGCCTCCAACTGCTCTTAAACGCGAGTAAAACCAAATGCATGCTTTTCAACCGATCGCTGCCTGCACCCGCATGCCCGACTAGCATCACCACCCTGGATGGTTCCGACCTTGAATATGTGGACATCTATAAGTACCTAGGTGTCTGGCTAGACTGCAAACTCTCCTTCCAGACCCACATCAAACATCTACAATCGAAAATCAAATCAAGAGTCGGCTTTCTATTCCGCAACAAAGCCTCCTTCACTCACGCTGCCAAGCTTACCCTAGTAAAACTGACTATCCTACCGATCCTCGACTTCGGCGATGTCATCTACAAAATGGCTTCCAACACTCTACTCAGCAAACTGGATGCAGTCTATCACAGTGCCATCCGTTTTGTCACTAAAGCACCTTATACCACCCACCACTGCGACTTGTATGCTCTAGTCGGCTGGCCCTCACTACATATTCGTCGCCAGACCCACTGGCTCCAGGTCATCTACAAGTCCATGCTAGGTAAAGCTCCGCCTTATCTCAGTTCACTGGTCACGATGGCAACACCCATCCGTAGCACGCGCTCCAGCAGGTGTATCTCACTGATCATCCCTAAAGCCAACACATCATTTGGCCGCCTTTCGTTCCAGTACTCTGCTGCCTGTGACTGGAACGAATTGCAAAAATCGCTGAAGTTGGAGACTTTTATCTCCCTCACCAACTTCAAACATCAGCTATCCGAGCAGCTAACCGATCGCTGCAGCTGTACATAGTCTATAGGAAAATAGCCCACCCATTTTCACCTACCTCATTCCCATACTGTTTTTATACTGTTTTTATTTATTTATTTTTCTTCTCTTTTGCACACCAATATCTCTACCTGTACATGACCATCTGATCATTTATCACTCCAGTGTTAATCTGCAAAATTGTATTATTCGCCTACCTCCTCATGCCCTTTACACATTGTATATAGACTGCCCATTTTTTCTACTGTGTTATTGACTTGTTAATTGTTTATTCCATGTGTAACTCTGTGTTGTCTGTTCACACTGCTATGCTTTATCTTGGCCAGGTCGCAGTTGCAAATGAGAACTTGTTCTCAACTAGCCTACCTGGTTAAATAAAGGTGAAATAAAAATAATAAAAAAATAAAATAAAATCTCTGGGGCAGAGATACATTCGGCCTTCCACTTCACCTGCCTCCTCAAGTTTATTTTTTGTGAAGAAGAAGGATGGAGGTTTACGCCCGTGTATTGACTATCGAGGTATCAATCAGATCACGGTGAGGTAGTTACCCGCTGCCTCTCATAGCCAGTGCGATAGAGTCAATGCACGGGGCATGCTTCTTCACAAAATTGGATCTCAGGAGCGCTTGCAATCTGGTGCGTATCTGGGAGGGGAATGAGTGGAAAACGGCATTTAGTACAACCTCTGGGCACTATGAGTACCTTGCCATGCCGTACGGGTTGATGAATGGTCCAGCAGTCTTCCAGTCCTTTGTAGACAAGATTTTCAGGGACCTGCACGGGCAGGATGTAGTGGTGTACATCGATGACATTCTGATATACTCAGCTACGTGCGCCGAGAATGTGTCCCTGGTGCGCAGGGTGCTTGGTCGACTGTTGGAGCATACCCTGTACTGTCCTTCCTTCAGTCCGTCTCTTTCCTAGGGTACCGCCTTTCCGCGTCAGGGGTGGAGATGGAGTGTGAACGCATTTCAGCCGTGGGTAATTGGCCAACTCCAACCACGGTAAAGGAGGTGCAGCGGTACTTAGAGTTTGCCAACTACTACCGGAGGTTTATCCGGGGCTTTGGTCAAGTAGCGGCTCCCATTACCTCAATGCTGAAGGGGGGACCGGTGCGACTGCAGTGGTCAGCTGGGGCGGACAGGGCTTTTGGTCACCTGAAGGCTCTGTTTACCTCGGCTCCAGTGCTGGCTCATCCTGATCCCTCCTTGGCATTTATAGTGGAAGTGGACGCGTCCGAGGCTGGGATAGGAGCTGTGCTGTCTCAGCGCTCAAGTACGCCACCAAAACTCGGCCCATGTGCTTTCTTCTCGAAGAGGCTCAGCTCGGCGGAGTGTAACTATGATGTGGGGGACCGGGAGCTGTTGACTGTCATCAAGGCTCTGAAGGCGTGGAGGCATTGGCTTGAGGGGGCTAAACACCCTTTTCTTATTTGGACTGACCACTGCAATCTGGAGTACATCCGGGCGGCGAGGAGAATGAACCCTCGGGCCATGTTTTTCACCCGTTTTGTTTTCACCCTATCCTACAGACCAGGTTCCCAGAACGTAAAGGCAGTATGACACAGAGGAGCGGTCCACGAATCCCACTCCCATTCTTCCGTCTTCTTGCCTGGTGGCACCGTTGGTGTGGGAGTGGACGCGGACATTGAGCGTGCGTTACGTACAGAGCCCACTCCCACCCAGTGTCCAGTTGAACGTCTGTATGTTCCGTCTGCTATCCGCGACCGTTTGATCTGTTGGGCCCACACGTCACCCTCCTCTGGTCATCCTGGCATTGGTCGGACAGTGTGCTGTCTTAGTGGGAAGTACTGGTGGTCTACCCTGGCTAAGGACGTGAGTGTTTATGTTTTCTCCTGCTCGGTGTGCGCCCAGTGCAAGGCACCAAGACACCTGCCCCGAGGGAAATTACAACACCTAACAGTTCCACAACTGCTGTGGTCACACCTATTGGTGGATTTCTTGACAGATCTTCCTCCGTCACAAGGAAACACCATGATCCTGGTCGTTGTGGATCGGTTTTCTAAGTTCTGCCGTCTCCTTCCTTTGCCCGGTCTCCCTACGGCCCTACAGACTGCGGAGGACCTGTTCACCCACGTCTTTTGGCACTACGGGGTGCCTGATCGGGGTCCCCAGTTCACGTCCAGGGTTTGGAGGGCGTTTATGGAATGTCTGGGGGTCTCGGTCAGCCTCACCTCGGGTTTTCATCCCGAGAGTAACGGGCAGGTGGGGAGAGTTAACCAGAATGGGGGTAGGTTTCTGCCCAGGGGAGTGGACGGCCAGTCCCCAGAACTCACTCCGCCACTAACCTATCTCCTTTCAAATGCGTACTAGGTTATTAGCCGGTTCTGGCACCGTGGCATCAGAGCCAGATTGAGGCACCTGCGGTGGATGAGTGTTCGGCGCTCGGAGGAGACATGGGACGCTGCCCATGTGCCCCTGCAACGGGCCATCAGGCGGCAGAAGGCGAGTGCCACCGCAGTGAGGCCCCCGTGTTCGCACCTGGGGACCGGGTCTGGCTCTCAACCCGAAACCTGCCCCTCCGCTTGCCCTACCGGAAGCTGGGTCTGCGGTTTGTAGGGCCATTCAAAGTCCTTAGGAGACTGAACAAGGTTTGTTATAGATTATAGCTCCCACTGATTACCGTATTAATCCCTCATACCATGTGTCTCTCCTCAGGCCGGTGGTGGCTGATCCGCTTCAGGAATCTGAGGTGCGGGAGGTTCCTCCGCCCCCTCTGGACATCGAGGGGGTCCCGGCGTATGCTGTTCGAGCCATCATGGACTCAAGGCGTCGGGCGAGGTGCCTTCAGTACCTCGTGGAGTGGAAGGGGTACGGTCCGGGGGAGAGATACTAGGTGCTGGTGGAGTTTCACCGTCTCCACCCGGATCACCCTGCGCCTCGTCCTGCGGGTCGTCCCCGAGGACGGTGTCGGCGGGCTGCTTGAGCCATGCGTCAAGGGAGGGGTACTGTCACGACTTTCGAAGTTGGTCACCTCTCCTTGTTCGGGCGGCGTTCGGCAGTCGACGTCACCTGTTTTCTACTCACCACCGATCCCAGTTTCATTTTCCATTTGTTTTGTCCCATAGTTGAAAGTGCATGTCAAAGCAAATACCAAGCCATTAGTTCTAAGAAATTGTCCGTAGAGCGTTAAGACAGGATTGTGTCGAGGCACAGATCTGGGGAAGGGTACCAAAACATTTCTGCAGCATTGAAGGACCCTGAGAACACAGTGGCCTCCATCATTCTTAAAGGGAAGAAGTTTGGAAACACCAAGACTATTCCTAGAGCTGGCCGCCCGACCAAACTGAACAATCGGGGGAGGTGACCAAGTCACTCTGTCAGAGCTCCAGAGTTCCTCTGTGGAGATGGGAGAACCTTCCAGAAGGACAACCGTCTCTGCAGCACTTCACCAATTCCGGCCTCTATGTTAGAGTGGCTAGACGGAAGCCAGTCCTCAGGCACATGGCAGCCCGCATGGAGTTTGTCAAAAGGCACCTAAAAGACTCTCAGACCATGAGAAACAGTATTCTCTGAATGCCAATCGTCACGCCTGGAGGAAACCTGTCTCCATCCCTACGGTGAATCATTGTGGTGGCAGCTTCATGCTGTGGGGATGTGTTTCAGTGACAGGGACTGGGAGACTAGTCAAGATCGAGGGAAATATGAACTGAGAGATCCTTGATGAAAACCTGTTCCAGATCGCTAAGAACCTCAGACTGGAAGTTCACCTTCCAACAGAACAACAACACTAAGCACACAGCCAAGACAACGCAGGAGTGCCTTTGGGATAAGTCTCTGAATGTCCTTGAGTGGCCCAGCCAGAGCCAGGACTTGAACCCAATCAAACATCTCTGGAGAAACCTGAAAATAGCTGTGCAGCGACGCTTCCCATCCAACCTGACAGAGCTTGAGAGGAGCTGCAGAGAAGAATGGGAGAAACTCACCAAATACAGGTGTGCCAAGCGTATAGTCATACCCAAAAAGACTCTAAGCTGTAAAAACTGTCAAAGGTGCTTCAACAATGTACAGAGTAAAGTGTCTGAATATTTATGTAAATGTGATATTTACATTTTTAATACATTTGCACACAGTCTTTGATTTGTCATTTTGGGGTATTGTGTGTAGATTGATGAGGGGAAAAATAGATTTAATCCATCTTAGAATAAGGCTGTAATGTAATAAAACGGGAATGTGGAAAAAGTCAAGGGGTCTGAATACTTTCTGAATGCACTGTATCTACCCCAGTCATGACAGGAGCATTAAAATGGTTCAATCACCGCATTTATGTTATTTATGTCAGCATTCAACATTCACGTATTATATTTAGCACACTCTCTAAAATGTTCTTTTTTGTTTCACGTTTTAATGTCACATGCACAAGTACAGTGAAATGCCTTTCTTGCAATCCATGAAGCGATTTAGCACTTACACAAACCTTCGCAACATGTATTATTTATTTGAGTAATGGTCAGGAAACCACAGTAATCCAAATGTATCTATCTCTATGGGTAATTTCTCTTGTGAGTCCACACAGTCCATCAGTGGTAAGAGACTGAGATGTGAATAATTGCCCTTTTGCATGCATTATGTAACCGGTTGACTGGTCTGTAGTAAAGAGATATAAAGTAAAACTCAAGTGTTCTGTACTATTTTTGTTAAATCCAGCCATCCACCAATCAATATATGGATGGATATTAACAGCAGACTCACCCAGCGGTGAGCCCATGCAAGTGCCTCCATTGAGGCAGTAGTCGGTGCAGTGATTGACCTCACAGTGTTCTCCAGAAAAGTCAGGCCAGCAGTAGCAGCGCCAGTCCCCTTTCTCATTGGCAAGGCAGCGCCCGCCGTTCTCACACGGTGGCCGACACAGCTCGCCTTTAACACATCAAGACACAGTACAGTATGTTCAATTATGATGATCTTGTACACAGGTTTTTGAAGTAGCTTTTATTTGTAAACTATGAATATGATCAGTGTCTACAGAGACATGAATTTAACCCTGGGCCAGTAAAAAGAGGTTGATATTGCACAAGCATGTCGTCTTATGCTATAATTTCAAGTCTTCTCTTGAAGGACAATCGTGGCAAAAGTTTTGAGAATGACACAAATATTAATTTCCACAATGTTTTGCTTCAGTGTCTTTACATATTTTTGTCAGATGTTACTATGGAATATTGAAGTATAATTACAAGCATTTCATAAGTGTCAAAGGCTTTTATTGACAATTACATGAAGTTAATGCAAAGAGTCAATATTTGCAGTGTTGACCCTTCTTTTTCAAGAGTTCTGCAATCCACCCTGGCATGCTGTCAATTAACTTCTGGGTCACATCCTGACCGATGGCAGCCAGTTCTTGCATAATCAATGCTTGGAGTTTGTCAGAATTTGTGGGTTTTTGTTTTTCCACCTGCCTCTTGAGGATTGACCACATGTTCTCAATGGGATTAAGGTCTGGGGAGATTCCTGGCCATGAACCCAAAATATCGATGTTTTGTTCCCCGAGCCACTTAGTTATCACTTCTGCCTTATGGCAAGGTGCTGCATCATGCTGGAAAAGGCATTGTTCGTCACCAAACTGTTCCTGGATTGTTGCTCTCAGAGGATGTTTTGGTACAATTCTTTATTCAGGGCTGTGTTCTTAGGCAAAATTGTGAGTGAGCCCACTCCCTTGGCTGAGAAGCAACCCCATACATTAATGGTCTCAGGATGCTTTACTGTTGGCATGACACAGGACTGATGGTAGCGCTCACCTTGTCTTCTCCGGGCAAGGTTTTTTCCGGATGCCCCAAACAATCGGAAAGGGGATTCATCAGAGAAAATGACTTTACCCCAGTCCTCAGCAGTCCAATCCCTGCACCTTTTGAAGAATATCAGTCTGTCCCTGATGTTTTCCTTGAGAGAAGTGGCTTCTTTGCTGCCCTTCTGGACACCAGGCCATCCTCCAAAAGTATTCGCCTCACTGTGCGTGCAGATGCACTCACACCTGCCTGCTGCCATTCCTGAGCAAGCTCTGTACTTGTGGTGCCCCGATCCCGCAGCTGAATCAACTTTAGGAGACGGTCCTGGCGCTTGCTGGACTTTCTTGGGCTCCCTGAAGCCTTCTTCACAACAATTGAAATGCTCTCCTTGAAGTTCTTGATGATCCGATAAATGGTTGATTTATGTGCAATCTTACTGGCAGCAATATCTTTGCCTGTGAAGCCCTTTTTGTGCAAAGCAATGATGATGGCACGTGTGTCCTTGCAGATAACCAAGTTTGACAGAGGAAGAACAATGATTCCAAGCACCACCCTCCTTTTGAAGCTTCCTGTCTGTTATTCGAGCTCAATCAGCATGACAGAGTGATCTCCAGCCTTGTCCTCGTCAACACTCACAGCTGTGTAAACGAGAGAATCACTGACATGATGTCAGCTGGTCCTTTTGTGGCAGGGCTGAAATACAGTGGAAATGTTTTTGGGGGATTCAGTTCATTTGCATGGCAAAGAGGGACTTTGCAATTAATTGAAATTAATCTGATCACTCTTCATAACATTCTGGAGTATATGCAGATGGCCATCATATAAACTGAGGCAGCAGACTTTGTGAAAATGTATATTTGTGTAATTCTCAAAACTTTTGGCCACGACTGTACACAAAATGCTGAGCGATTCAGAAATATTTTACTTGGCCAAGTTCTTTCTCAGCTGGGTCTTGCTATTGTAGCAGTTTTAGAGGTGAAATTACATTTGTAGGCAGTAGGTGAGGTCTAAGCAGGGGTCTTGACGAGCTTACCTGAGACATTGACATCATTGCAAGAGCCGTTGACCAGTACCTTCCCTTCTGGACAGGTGCAGGTGGCGCCCGTTGGGTTCAGTAGACACATGAAGTCACAGTTCATTCTCAGGCACGGGTTGACCGCTGCAGAAAGACAAGAGACAAACAGAATGGCGCAGTGGTCTAAGGCACTGCATCTCAGTGCAAGAGGAGCCACTACAGTCCCTGTTTCAAGTACATGCTGTATCACATCTGCCCGTGATTGGGTAGTTCCATAGGGCGGCTCACAATTGGCCCAGCATCGGCCGGGTTTGGCTGGGGTAGGCCGTCATTGTAAATAACAATCTGTTCTTAATTCACTTGCCTAGTTAAATTTAAAAAATGTTAATGCCAAGAGGATTTATCATTCAAGCTGAAGCTTCAATACAGTCTTCAAATAAAGAACATCCACTCCTGTATTACTATTGTTCCATTAAACATTCTGAGGCAAACACACAGGGAAGAGGCTAAACCTTATGGATTTAGTTAATACTGTGCACAAATGTATTTCTATTCAGAATCAACAAGAAATGTGGTCCATATTCCACTCAATTCCTGGTCCCAAAGGACTACTATATCCGGGCGCCGATGACATAGATGTCGATTAAGGCTGCACCTCGCACCTCTCTGATTCAGAGGGATTGGGTTAAATGTGGAAGACACATTTCAGTTGAATGCATTCAGTTGCACAACTGACTAGGTATCCCCCTTTCCTTTCCTGTTAGTTAACACTACTTTGGTATGCACCACAACAGCAACATGCTGCCATATTCCTCCAATAAGTCAATGGAAGCCTTGGGTTTTCAATAATAACAACAACAAAAAAACAATTTATTGTGTTTGGGGTGATAGGGATCATCGTGGTTCAAAGCTAGCGAAAGAATGGGTGTCCATGTGTTCTGCTGAAGACATCAAAACAACAGCAACATGCTGGCCAGACCGGACGCGTCGTGTGCATTGCAAAATAAATGTACACATACATGTTATTAAATTATTGCTTAGTCAGGCACTAAAATATAACTTGATTCTATTTGTGATGCTCGACACACTGCAAGAACTGCCTCTCCCATCTCCTCACTGTTTTTTAGGAGCATTTACCCACATGCCATCTCCTCATTGGTTTTTAGGAGCATATATCCCCGTGGGTGATTGAAAGATGAACTGAGTCCAAAGAAGAAGAAGAAGCCTGAAGGAAGGAGGAGAGATGACTAGAAACAAATTTGGGACTACTGTTTTTATCTGTGGAATAATTGTCGGAGTAGAGGAAATTGTGCATTTCAGGTAAAATAGCAACCCAATGTTTAGATCCCATTACAAATTCGCTAGCAACAGCAAGCTAGCTAGCTAAATTGCCATAAATGTTTAATGCTTTGAACCTGTCCCCAAATTACCGTAATATAATTGGTTCAGAGATTGTTTTGATATTTCAACCTGCGTGTCCTGATCGCATCTGGTGTGGGGGACAAAATCAGCACTCGTGCGGTCTGGTCAGCATGTACCACCACTCCTAGTCTTTCTGTTCTGCTAGCTGTGCATTAACGTATGCTGCCCAAAGAGTAGGCTACAAAAATCAAATCTCATTTTATTTTTCACATGCGCTGACTACAACAGGTCCTTAACCAACAATGCAGTTTTAAGGAAAATAAGTGTCAAGAAAGTATTTGCTAAAATAAGCTGAAGTAAAACACACCCAAAAAAGAAGAAGAAAATAGAAAAATAACAAATAATTAAAAAGCACCAATAAAATAACAGTAGCGTAAATGTGCGGGGGCACAGGTTAGTCAAGGTAATTGAGGTAATATGTACATACATTAGAGGTAAAGTGACTATGCATAGATAATAAACAGAGAGTAGCAGCAGAAGCTGGACTACTGAGTCTTTGGGGAACGGTTCAGCTGTCCCTTTAGTGCCTGACGCTCCACAACTCTAAACACGATACAGATAACAAATAGCACCCGAGAGCTACAGTGAAAAGGGAAGTGGAGAGGCAGAGGATGAAGGATATATTGGTTTGATTGCTCCTAACATGGGAGATTAAATGACTCTCATGTCCCACACTTGAGAAAATGAAAAACTAGCTCAAGAAACAGAGCTCTTGCACTTCCATCCAGACTGTGGACCCACAGTTATCTGCAGTCTGTGTTGGTGAACCAGATAGAATATCAATGCGACATTGTTATTACTATTGTTTAAATTATTATTATTTTTCACATTTATTTAACCAGGTAGGCAAGTTGAGAACAAGTTCTCATTTACAATTGCGACCTGGCCAAGATAAAGCAAATCAGTTCGACACATACAACAACACAGAGTTACAGATGGAATAAACAAACATTCAGTCAATAATACAATAGAAAATGTCTAAATACAGTGTGTGCAAATGAGGTAAGATAAGGGAGGTAAGGCAATAAATAGGCCATAGTGGCAGCAGAGAACTGGAAGGAAAAGGCGGCCAAAGGAGGAATTGGCTTTCGGGGATGACCAATGAACTATACCTGCTGCTACAGGTGGGTGCTGCTTTGGTGACCAGTGAGCTGAGATAAGGCGGGGCCTTAAATAGCAAAGACTTATAGATGATCTGGAGCCAGTGGGTTTGGCGATGAATATGAAGCGAGGGCCAGCTAAGGACAGCATACAGGTCACAGTGGTGGGTAGTATATGGGGCTTTGGTATCAAAAAGGATGGCACTGTGATAGCCTGCATCCAATTTGCTGAGTACAGTGTTGGAGGCTATTTTGTAAATGACATCGCCGAAGTCAAGGATCGGTAGGATAGTCAGTTTAACGAGGGTATATTTGGCAGCATGAGTGAAGGATGCTTTGTTGCGAAATAAGAAGCCAGTTCTAGATTGTTTTGGATTGGAGATGCTTAATGTGAGTCTGGAAGGAGAGTTTACATCCTAACCAGACCAGACACCTAGGTATTTGTAGATGTCAGAACCGTCCAGAGTAGTGATGCTGGATGGGCAGGCAGGTGCTGGTAGCGATCAGTTGAAGAGCATGCATTTAGTTTTATTTGCATTTAAGAGCAGTTGGAGGCCACGGAAGGAGAGTTAAATGGCATTAAAGCTCGTCTGGAGGTTTGTTAACACAGTGTCCAAAGAAGGGCCAGAAGTATACAGAATGGTATCATCTGTGTATAGGTGGATCAGAGAATCACCAGCAGCAAGAGTGACATCATTGATGTATACAGAGGAAAGAAAGAAACTGTTGAGTCTGTTGAGTCTGTTGAAGGCTGTTGAGTCTGCCGATAAGAATGTGGTGATTCGAAAGCCTTGGCCAGGTCTATGAATACAGCTGCACTATATTGTCTCTTATCGATAGAGGTTATGATATCGTTTAGGACCTTGAGCGTGGCTGATGTGCACCCATGATCAGCTCGGAAACCAGATTGCATAGCGGAGAAGCTACGGTGGGATTCGAAACGGTCGGTGATCTGTTTGTTAACTTGGCTTTTGAAGACCTTAGAAAAGGCAGGGTACAATAGATATAGGTCTGTAACAGTTTGGGTCTAGAGTGTCTCCCCCTTTGAAGAGGGGAATGACCGCAGCAGCTTTCCAATCTCTGGGGTTCTCAGACGATACAAAGGAGAGGTTGAACAGGCTACTAATAGTCGTAGCAACAATTTCGGCTGATCATTTTAGAAAGAGAGGATCCAGATTGTCTAGCCCTGCTGATTTGTACCGGTCCATATTTTGCAGCTCTTTCAGAACATCAGCTATCTGGACTTGGGTGAAGGAGAAATGGGGAGGCTTGGCCAGCCATAGAAAAATGCTTATTGAAATTCTCCATTATCGTGGATTTATCGGTGGTGACAGTGTTTCCTAGCCTCAGTGCAGTGGGCAGCTGGGAGGAGGTGCTCTTATTCTCCATGGACTTTACAGTGTCCCAAAACTTTTTGGAGTTTGTGCTGCACGATGCAAATTTCTGTTTGAAAAAGCTAGCCTTTGTTTTCCTAAATTACTGTGTATATTGGTTCCTGACTTCCCTGAAAAGTTGCATATCGCGGGGCTATTCAAAGCTAATACAGTATCCCACAGGATGTTTTTGTGCTGGTCAAGGGCAGTCGGGTCTGGAGTGAACCAAGGGCTATATCTGTTGCCGATTCTAAATTTTTTGAATGGGAAATGTTTATTTAAGATTGTGAGGAAAGCACTTTTAAAGAATACCATGGCATCTTCTACTGACGGAATGAGGTCAATATCCTTCCAGGATACCCGGGCTAGGTCGATTAAAAATGCCTGCTCGCTGAAGTGTTTTAGGGAGTGTTTGACAGTGATGAGGGTTTGTCGTTTGAACACAGACCCATTATGGACGAAAGCAATGAGAGTGTTCGCTGAGATCCTGGTTGAAGACAGCAGAGGTGTATTTGGAGGGCAGGTTGGGTAGGATGATATCTATGAGGGTGCCTATGTTTGCATATTTGGGTTTCTACCTGGTAGGTTCATTGATCATTTGTGTGAGATTGAGAACATCAAGCTTAGATTGTAGGATGGCTGGGGTGTTAAGCATGTCCCAGTTTAGGTCAACAAACAGCACGAGCTCTGAAGATAGATGGGGGGCAATCGATTCATGTGGTGTCCAGGGCACAGCTGGGGGCAGAAGGTCTATAGCAACCGACAATGGTGAGGGACTTGTTTCTGGAAAGGTGAATTTTTAAAAGTAGAAGCTCAAATTGTTTGGGCACAGACCTGGATAGTAAGGCAGAACTCTGCAGGCTATCTCTGCAGTAGATTGCAACTCCGCCCCTTTGGCACTTCTATCTTGTTGGAAAATATTATAGTTAGGGATAGAAATGTAAGGGTTTTTGGTGGCCTTCCTAAGCCAGAATTCAGACACTGCTAAGACATCTGGGTTGGCAGAGTGTGCTAAAGCAGTGAATAAAACAAACCTAGGGAGGAGGCTTCTAATGTTAACATGCATGTAGCCAAGGCTTTTACGGTTATAGAAGTCAACAAATGAGAGCACCTGGGGAATAGATGTGGTACTGGGGGCTACAGGGCCTCGGTTAACCTCTACATCTCCAGAGGAGTAGTAGGATAAGGGTACGGCTAAAGGCTATAAGAACTGGTCGTCTAGTACATTCGGAACAGAGAGTAAAAGGAGCAGGTTTCTGGGCGCGGTAGAATAGATTCAATGCATAATGTACAGACAAAGGTATGGTAGGATGTGAATACAGTGGAGGTAAACCAAGGCATTGAGTGACGATGAGAGAGGTATTGTCTCTGGAGACATCAATTAAACCATGTGAGGTCACCGCATGTGTGGGAGGTGGGACAAGAGGGCATATTGAGGCATATTGAGCAGTGCTGAAGGCTCTACAGTGAAATAAGACAATAATCACTAACCAAAACGGCAAAATGGTCATATCATGTTAGGCATGTTACTGGCATATCTTGTTAGTTGCCATTGTTATACTTCTATTTTTTACCTAGGCAAATCAGTTAAGAACAAATTTTTATATTCAATTAGGGCCTGTGAGTTAACTGCCTTGTTCAGGGGCAGAACGACAGAGTTTTACCTTGTCAGTTTAGAGATTCAATCTTGCAACCTCTCGGTTACAAGTCCAACGCTCTAACCACTAGGCTACCTGCCGCCCACATTTAAGCTTGAAGGCTATTCAAATGGTACTTTCACTATGCACCTGACCCTCCTAATTTCCCTGCATTACCCAGGACCCTTATTAACATTTGTATTAATTAAATTACCCAATATGAGCAGGATGAGAGAAACACAGCAGTAAATTTGATATATTTACCATCTTGCTGCTTATATCGGTGGGAGATCAAGACATTGGTCGTTTTCTCGAGACCCAAGTGGAGAAACTCCACAGGCTGTTTGCCATACTTGTGAACTCTGAAGACTTCATGTTTTAGACCAGTCCCGTAGATGTAGTCTTCAAATATGTCAATCCTGTATGGCTGGGATATTCCTGGGAACACAGCCATGGAAACATAATGAAGGCAGGGTGGAAAGAAGCATATGACCATGAACACTGAAAAAATAAAATAATATATATGTTTTTTTAGAAAATCCTATTTGGGATGGTAAAATGTTTTCAGTGCAAATATAAATGCCTAAAACCAAATATAAAGTATATAGACAAGATAATGGAGCTATATAATTTCCTTTAAGAACTAACAAAATAAAAACTAGAGAGTCAGGGAGAATAAAAATTGTCATGTCATGGAGCCCCTATTGATTTTGTTATAATGTTTGAGTCACTCAGATATCATGCAAACACGGCATAAGTGTTGACAAAATGTGTAGAATTGCAGGAAATGTACTTTAAAAGAACAAAATGCTCTCTCTGCAGCCAAGAGGGCCTCTAAACATTTTGGTGGTAGACTGTGCCATTGGCCACGGCCACTACCCCCCCCCATGCAACTTTGCCACAGTTGTTGGAAAAAATCATAAGGGAAACACTAAACACAAATGCACACACTATGTTATTGTAGCAATTTCTTGATAAAATGTAGAGGAAATTAAACAACGATCACATCAGTAGCTAGTATGTGCTTGGAAAGTAAATCTTTGTTTTATTCTCATGGTGGTGTTACCGTGTCTGTCCCTGATTGCAACCAGAGGGTCCGACCCATCCAATCTCACACTGCCTATCTCGGAGAGCTCAGGATCAGCCCAGTACAAACGTTGGTTGAAGTAATCGATGGCCAGACCTGGTGAAGATGAGAGAACAAGCTTTATTTTCCTCATGAATTTTGTAAAGATCAATATGGATGCCTTCATTCTGAGAGCATTCAGATTATAAACAATGTTCTTGAAATATTTGAACACAATTGCATGGATTGCAGCTGTCAACATTCCATATAAACTGCGGATAGACTGCATAAACTGACAGTTATTTCATCTATGTCCTTTTGGTACCTCACTTCCTACGCAGCCGAGAGAAAGTAATTAACATGTAAATGGAATCATTCTACAGGATATATACAGTACCAGTCAAAAGTTTGTGCAAAACTGTCATCAAGACAAGGGGTGGTTACTTTGAAGAATCTCAAATATATAATCACATTTGGATTTGTTTAACACTTTTTTGGTTACTACATGATTCCATATGCGTTATTTCATAGTTTTGATGTCTTCACTATTATTATACCATGTAGAAAATAGTAATAACAAAGACAATGTAACGGAAGTCTTCGTTTGTCGAAAGAGAGTCGGACCGAAATGCAGCGTGATGGTTACTCATGTCTTTAATGAAACAAATGACGATACATGAAATAACTTAATAAATACAAAAACAACAAACGGAACGTGAAAACCTAATACAGCCTGTCTGGTGAAACTACACAGAGACAGGAACAATCTCCCACGAAATACAAAGTGAAACCCCGGCTACCTAAATACGGTTCCCCATCAGAGACAACAAGAATCACCAGACTCAAGACCGCCTCAGGCAGCCAAGCCTAAACTAGACACACCCCTAATCAACCACAATCCCAATGCCTACAAAAACCCCAATACGACAACACAATAAACCCATGTCACACCCTGGCCTGAACAAATATATAACGAAAACACAAAATACAATGACCAAGGCGTGACAGAACCCCCCCCTAAGGTGCGGACTCCCGGACGCACCTCACAACCATAGGGAGGGTCCGGGTGGGCGTCTGTCCATGGTGGCGGTTCCGGCTCGGGGCGTGGACCCCACTCTATAAATGTCATAGTTCCTCCCCTTCGCGTCCTGGGATAATCCACCCTCGCTCCTTGCAGACTGACAGCTCTTTGCAGACTGGCAGCTCTGGCTGCTTCATGCAGACTGACAGCTCTGGCTGCTTCATACAGACTGACATCTCTAACTACTCCATGCAGGCTGACAGCTCTGACTGCTCCATGCAGGCTGGCAGCACCTTGCAGACTGGCAGCTCCTTGCAGACTGGCAGCTCCTTGCAGACTGGCAGTTCCTTGCAGACTGACAGCTCTGGCTGCTTCATGCAGACTGGCAGCTCAGGCTGCCCCGAACAGGCAGGAGGCTCCAGCAGCACTGTAGAGGAGGAAGGCTCTAGAAGCGCTGAACAGGCGGGAGACTCCGGTAGCACAGGAGAGGAGAAAGGCTCTGATAGCGCTGAACAGACAGGAGACTCCAGCAGCGCTGTAGAGGAGGAAGGCTCTGATAGCGCTGAACAGGCGGGAGACTCCGGTAGCGCAGGAGATGAGAAAGGCTCTGATAGCGCTGAACAGGCGGGAGACTCCGGTAGCGCAGGAGAGGCGAGGCACACTGTAGGCCTGATGCGTGGTGTTGGCACTGGTGGTACTGGGCCGAGAACACACACAGGAAGCCTTATGCGGGGAGCTCCTACCGGAGGACTGGTATGTGAAGGTGGCACAGGATGGACTGGACCGTGAAGTTGTACTGGAGAGCCTGAGAGCAGGACTGGCACAGGGCGTGCAAGGCTAGGTAGGTACACAGGAGGCCTAGTGCGTGAGGCTGGCACATTTTTCACCAGCCGACTAACACGCACCTCAGGACGAGTATGGAGCGCTGACCCAGGTGCCATCAAATCCCCGACACGCTCCATCGGACGAATCTTGTACCTAAAGCACCAAGTTAGCAACTCCCTCATTACTCTCCACTCCACTTTCCCCATTAACTCCTTCAGAGTCTCTGCTTCGCTCACCTCTAACACCGGCTCTGGTTCTGGTCTCCTCCTTGGCTCCTCATGATTAACAAGGAGAGTTGGCTCAGGTCTATCTCCTGACTCAGCCACTCTCCCTCTGAGCCCCCCCCAATACATTTTTGGGGCTGACTCACAGGCTTTCCTCTGCGCCATCGTGATTGCCTCTCCAACTCCATTCTCCTATAGCCCTCTTCGCACTGCTCCAGCGAATCCTAGGCGGGCTCCGGCACTCTCTCTGGGTCGACCGCCCACCTGTCTATTTCATCCCACGTCGTATACTCCATGATTCTGCTGTCCATAACGTCCTCCCTTCGCTGCTCCTGCTGTCGCTGCCTGTAACCACGCCACTCGGTCCGTGTGTGGTGGGTGATTCTGTAACGGCATTCTTCGTTTGTCGAAAGAGAGTCGGACCGAAAAGCAGCGTGGTGGTTATTCATGTCTTTAATGAAACAAATGACGATACATGAAATAACTTAATAAATACAAAAACAACAAACGGAACGTGAAAACCTAATACAGCCTATCTGGTGAAACTACACAGAGACAGGAACAATCACCCACAAAATAAAAAGTGAAACCCCGGCTACCTAAATACGGTTCCCCATCAGAGACAACAGGAATCACCTGACTCTGATTGAGAACCGCCTCAGGCAGCCAAGCCTAAACTAGACACACCCCTAATCAACCACAATCCCAATGCCTACAAAACCCCCAATACGACAACACAATAAACCCATGTCACACCCTGGCCTGAACAAATATATAACGAAAACACAAAATACAATGACCAAGGCGTGACAGAAAAACCCTTGAATGAGTAGATGTGTCTAAACTTTTGATTGGTACTGCATATACCAGCAAAATATATATATATTTTTTTTTATTACAGATTTTTGGTGTTAAATCTACTATGTATTTCTATCATGCGGATAAAATACCCAAGTTGCCATGGTGATTAAATCGGTGTGCGTATTTACACAGATTGTGAATTCCTTTTACCTTGGGGACAGTTCATGGGTCCCTGATATTAAAGGAGGCCAAACCATCTTTAAAAACTAGATCAGCACAAAGTGTCTCCCCCAGGACCATAACAACAGGTTTGGTCTGTCAGAGACACTCATTAACTTTTTCCATGGCCTTATTTTAACCAGCTTTATCCTCTAGTCTACAACTAGCCTGGTCCCAGATCGGTATTTGCTGTCTTACCAACTCCTACAGTCATTGCCTTTAACAAGATTGTGATTTTTTTTATCCTATGGTACAGTATGTTAGCTAAATCAAACGTACTAATGTGACATTAGGAGACACTGTACTGTAGATACCTGTTGGTCTCCTGAGGTTCTTCTCCAAAAATATCCTACGCATAGTCCCATCCATAGCCGACTCCTCAATATGAGAATGATCACCTATTACTGTCCAATACATCATCCTGTAGAAGGTACAAAGACAAGTAATTTCTGTTGGGTCTCCATAGCATCTGGTCTAATAGATATCAGGGGATTAAATGCACAGAGATTGGAATTCCTGTCTATATTTATAGAATCCCTGCTATAGTTATAGAATCCCTGTAATCCCTGTCTATACTTATAGAATCCCTGTCTATACTCATAGAATCCCTGTAATACCTGTCTATATTTATAGAATCCCTGCTATAGTTATAGAATCCCTGTAATCCCTGTCTATACTTATAGAATCCCTGGAACCACTGATATATTTATGGAATCCCTGGAATCCCTGTCAAATACGGTATGTATGGTTTAACAAATCAGTAAAGAAAACACATTTTGGAAACCATCTTGGATGCATTTTTCAAAATTGCACAGCCGTCTTCCTTCAGCAGAGTTACGAAATAATGACAAAGCAAAATGTTATAAAGTGACAACATAATGATGAAATTGAACATTGTATGAAAAGGATGCTCTTACCCTTGCGGTGGGTTGACAGCGATGGCGTACGGCTCTCCTGCAATGTCAGTTATCAGACGGGTGCAATTTGGCCCTCTGAGCTGGCCCACGTTTATAGAGTATCTGAGCTTAGTCCAGTGAGCTGTGTAATAGCTGAACCAGTGCATTCGAGAATGGTCTGTCCAATAGATATTTCCTGTAATCCAGTCAGCAGACACATCCCTCGGTCTACGGAAGTCTGAACACTGCAAGGAAAATCAGAGCTTGTAAACATGAAAGTGTGAACATGACAAAGCCTTTCAAGGTATTTGTATTAAATATGGCAAATAAAGTTTAACATTCAGATGTGAAGAATTGTGTTATCCATTGACGTATGTAGATGCACTCACTATTCTTTCCCCTATCAAACATGATAACGGTATGTCTAATCCAATACTTGATGCTAGTAAAGGTTTAGTAGCCTATGCTTAATGTGTAAGAAGTATTGCATATGATCAGGTTATTCTATACAGTAATGTTTCCAATGAGACAACAATGGCTCAAACTTTAAATCAATGTACATCATGGTATTTGAATAATAGTATCTCCAAATGAATTGAAAGATGTGTGTCATTAATCATAAAACAATTTACTGGCTTTCTTTGAGTTTGTCAGTAGCCATATCTACAACTGAGAAAAATGAATCGTCCGAGACATTCATTGCATTAAAGGGGAACGACGGCAAATTTCAAAAATATATCTATGTTTCTAAACCCCTCTGACTACTTGATGGACTATCTGTCAAAGCGTGTATATCTCTCACTCAGGGAGAACGAGGTAGAACTAGAGCTACATCACAGAGTTATACAACTTTCCAGTAGCCGCAGCGCTAGATAGAACCTTGTGTAATATATTTAATCTACGAAAAATATAAAACATTCTATCAAACCAAAAATACAACATTTGTGAAGTCCAATCAATTGTGAGATATGGCATATACATTTTATGTGATCCATTTGGGTCACGGGTTCACAATTTGACAATTTCTGAGGAAAGGAGCCGACCTTATTCCGCCTCCCACTTTTATCTTGTAACTCCATTGTACATAATTGCACCTGCCAATCAACACTGTCCATCTTCCCTCTTAACAGTTGGCTACACACCAAAATATATCTACTAAATTTAGAATGAAAGACGAGTGAGATTGCAACATAACATCCACTTCATAGGATGACACATATGGGCCAAAAGGCTCATTTATGTACAAATGTTTAATTAGACTGTAATGTTCCTACAGTAGCCAGCTGACAGCAAACATATCCTTCTAAATTAATTTGTTGCAGATATAATAGATAGATGCATGCATCAGTAGCTAGGCTATCGAAATGCGACTCACTGTCCAAGTTTTCATTGGGGTAGATCAAATATTCTATTATTAAAATTATTATTAGCCTACATTTACATTTTCAAATCGGTAGAATAATGCAATCATTTACAAAACTATGCAGAGGTTTTAATTTGCAAGCCAGGGCCAAATTGCCTTCCTGGAGCAAGCAGAAGAATGTCATAATGTAACCATTATTGAAAAGTATTCCTATAGCCTATGTTTAAATCAAATACTCTTGCATAAAATACCCTACATGTGAAAGTCGTATATTGATTATGTATAGCATAGAAGAATGATGATCACTGCAATCAACAGCTGCAGTGTTGCTCATTGGATTACCCCATATCATGGAATAGGCTATGTGAAAGTTTATCGAGACAAAAGGAAGACACATGGAATTATTTGTTTTGGATGGATGGTTGACATGATAGAAAGGTAGGCGGATATTTTCTTATCTAAATGTGGGTGAAGATTTTCTTCAGTATACATTTATCGAGCTTGTCATACGTGTTGTACTGTACTCGCACCAGGGAAAAACCTTATTGCCTATTGTGCAATATACACCAGAGCCGTGTTGTGTTGGGTGATGTGCTAATGTCGAATGAAGGCCATTTTGAAAACTTCCAGTGTGTTGTGTTTCTGAGGAGCCCCCTTGTCTGTGTGTTGTTGCATGAGCTGGCTGCTGTTCCCTCCTTGCTTGGCCGGGATCTCGGAAAAGGTACAATTGTGAACCCGCGACCCAAATTGTTCACATAAAATGTGCCATATCTCCCAATCAATTGGCTTTCCCTATTTTAGTATTTTCGCTGTGACAGAACGTTTATATTTTATTCCATAAAGTTCTATCTATCTGTCCATACAGCCACCCACTGGGTGGGGGGCTGTATAACCCTGTGACGTAGCTCTCCCTCTAGCTCCACCTTGTCTCCCTGAGTGAGAGAGGTGCGCACATTGACAGACAGTCCAACATCAAGGCAGAGGGGTTTAGGAACATAGACAATTTTTCAAAAATGTGTTGTTATTCTCCTTTATTTCAAACAAAACCTGGAAAAAGCTTGGCACCTTCGTAATGTTCTGTACTCTAGCTCACATGAGATATGTGACTATATGAGATACATTTAATCTTCAAGCACTCACTGCTATATTCACACTCTCACGGCTAATCATTGTATAATTAATTGGTCCTTCTGTAGCTCAGTTGGTAGAGCATGGCGCTTGTAACGCCAGGGTAGTGGGTTCGATTCCCGGGATCACCCATACGTAGAATGTATGCACACATGACTGTAAGTCGCTTTGGATAAAAGCGTCTGCTAAATGGCATATGTTATATTATTATATTATATTATTATTGTGCTCAAATGCAGTAACCAAGACATACTGTAGCGTCAATGGATTTAGAAAAGAAAAACATGCATATCTTGTGATAGTGTTACTTAAACATTACTGTAGATATCCTGTGGATATTAGTAAGCGGACATTGAATGGACAATATCATACATTTCAAAGTAAAGTAGACTTTCCAACCACCCTAACCACACCTTTGGAAATACTTACTATGTTCCCGACATTAGTTTTAGTTTGACTCTTGTCTAGGATTTCTTTGTAAAAAAGTCCACCGGGGTTAAACTGGGTAGCCCAGATAACCTTTTGTTGGTGTAACAGAGCATCCATCCCAATAATGCGGGCATTGTCCTCGATGCGAGTGAGGAGTTTGTGTCCATGGCTCTGGTTAAATGGATACACAAAACTTCGGATTTCAGTGTCATTAGCTATGTAGAGCACTCGATCTTCTGGTCCTGCCCGTTGTTGAGTTATTAATATGCAAAAAAAATGAAAAGTGGCTAAATTCCATTTGGGGTTTTAAACAACAGTTTGACAGCATAATTTAATTTACAGAAGCAAAAAAGTATAATATATGGCAATCAAGTCATATACAGTGCCTTGCGAAAGTATTCGGCCCCCTTGAACTTTGCGACCTTTTGCCACATTTCAGGTTTCAAACATAAAGATATAAAACTGTATTTTTTTGTGAAGAATCAACAACAAGTGGGACACAATCATGAAGTGGAACGACATTTATTGGATATTTCAAACTTTTTTAACAAATCAAAAACTGAAAAATTGGGTGTGCAAAATTATTCAGCTCCCTTAAGTTAATACTTTGTAGCGCCACCTTTTGCAGCGATTACAGCTGTAAGTCACTTGGGGTATGTCTCTATCAGTTTTGCACATCGAGAGACTGAATTTTTTCCCATTCCTCCTTGCAAAACAGCTCGAGCTCAGTGAGGTTGGATGGAGAGCATTTGTGAACAGCAGTTTTCAGTTCTTTCCACAGATTCTCGATTGGATTCAGGTCTGGACTTTGACTTGGCCAGTCTAACACCTGGATATGTTTATTTTTGAACCATTCCATTGTAGATTTTGCTTTATGTTTTGGATCATTGTCTTGTTGGACGACAAATCTCCGTCCCAGTCTCAGGTCTTCTCCATCAGGTTTTCTTCCAGAATGGTCCTGTATTTGGCTCCATCCATCTTCCCATCAATTTTAACCATCTTCCCTGTCCCTGCTGAAGAAAAGCAGGCCCAAAACATGATGCTGCCACCACCATGTTTGACAGTGGGGATGGTGTGTTCAGGGTGATGAGCTGTGTTGCTTTTACGCCAAACATAACGCTTTGCATTGTTGACAAAAAGTTCAATTTTGGTTTCATCTGACCAGAGCACCTTCTTCCACATGTTTGGTGTGTCTCCCAGGTGGCTTGTGGCAAACTTTAAACAACACTTTTTATGGATATCTTTAAGAAATGGCTTTCTTCTTGCCACTCTTCCATAAAGGCCAGATTTGTGCAATATATGACTGATTGTTGTCCTATGGACAGAGTGTCCCACCTCAGCTGTAGATCTCTGCAGTTCATCCAGAGTGATCATGGGCCTCTTGACTGCATCTCTGATCAGTCTTCTCCTTGTATGAGCTGAAAGTTTAGAGGGACGGCCAGGTCTTGGTAGATTTGCAGTGGTCTGATACTCCTTCCATTTCAATATTATCGCTTGCACAGTGCTCCTTGGGATGTTTAAAGCTTGGGAAATCTTTTTGTATCCAAATCCGGCTTTAAACTTCTTCACAACAGTACCTCGTATCTGCCTGGTGTGTTCCTTGTTCTTCATGATGCTCTCTGCACTTTTAACGGATCTCTGAGACTATCACAGTGCAGGTGCATTTATACGGAGACTTGATTACACACAGGTGGATTGTATTTATCATCATTAGTCATTTAAGTCAACATTGGATCATTCAGAGATCCCCACTGAACTTCTGGAGAGAGTTTGCTGCACTGAAAGTAAAGGGGCTGAATAATTTTGCATGCCCAATTTTTCAGTTTTTGATTTGTTAAAAAAAGTTTGAAATATCCAATAAATGTTGTTCCACTTCATGATTGTGTCCCACTTGTTGTTGATTCTTCATAAAAACATACAGTTTTATATCTTTATGTTTGAAGCCTGAAATGTGGCAAAAGGTCGCAAAGTTCAAGGGGGCCGAATACTTTCGCAAGGCACTGTATAAACATTCTTGGGCAGTTTTCTGGACACATTAATCCTAGACCTGGACTAAAAAGCATTTTTGATGCAGATTCTACTTTGATTTTTCTTTTTATTCCAGGATTAGGATGAATCTTTGTCCAACAAACTGCCCCCATATATCACATGTTCCTTGTGGATCAGGATAATAATATATAATCACATAGTAACAAGACCAGTAATTTATTACTACTACTACCCGTGGTGCCAATCAGTAGAAATAGTGGGGATAGAGGGGATATGTCATTAAAATGGGAAAAGTGCCTTCAGAAAGCATTCATACCCATTGACTTATTCCACATTTTGTTGTGTTACAGCCTGAAATCGAAATGGATTAAATGTATTTTTCACTCACCCATCTACACACAATTCTCCATAATGACGAAGTGAAAACATGTTTTTATAAATATTTGCTAAATTATTGAAAATGAAAGAAATATCTAATTTACATATGAATTCACACCCCTTCGCTCGGACACTCCAAATTGAGCTCAGGTGCATCCAATTTCCCTTGATCATCCTTGAGATGTCGCTACAACTTGATTGGTGTCCACCTGTGGCCAATTCAATTGTTTGGACATGATTTAGAAAGAAACACACCTGTCTATATAAAAGGTCCAACAGTTGACAATGCATGTCAGAGCAGAAACTACATCTCTAAGATAGAATTATGATGAGGCATATACCTGAGGAAGGGTATACAACAATGTTGAAAGTTTCCAAATGCACAGTGGTCTCAATCATTGGGAAACTGAAAAAATATGGAACTACCCAGACTCTGCCTAGAGCTGGCTGTCCGATCAAACTGAGCAACCGGGCAAGAAGGAACTTGGTCAGGGAGGTGACCAAGAACCCAATGACCACTGACAGAACAACAGAGTTCCTTGGCTGAGATGGGAGAACATGACAGAATGACAACAGTTTCTATAGCACTTCACCAATCTGGGCATTATAGGAGTAGCCAGACAGAAGTCACTCCTGAGAAAAAGACACATGACATCATGCCTTGAGTTTGCAAAAAGGCAAGTGAAAAACTCTGATGAGATGTGGTCTGATGAGACAAAAATGTAACTATTTGGCCTAAATACAAAGCGCTATGTCTGGAAAAAAGACAGGCACAGCTCACCACCCGTCTTACACCATCACTACCAGGTGATGTGCTATGGCGATGTTTTTCAGTGGCAGGGCCTGGGAGACTGGTAAGGATAGAGGAAACATTTAATGGAGACAAATACAGGCAAATCCCTGATGAGAACCCGCTTCAGAGTGCAAACAACCTAAGACTGGGGTGAAGGCGAATATTTACATTCCAACAGGACAATGACACCAAGCATACAGACAAACCAGAATGTGAAAGTCCTTGAATGGCCTCGCAAAAGCCCAGACTTGAATTCCATTGAAAATCTTTGGAAACTTAACAGAGCTTGAGAAAATCTGCAAGGAAGAATGGGAGAAAATCCCCAAATCAAGATATACCAAAGCTGTAATCGACTCCACAAGTGTTTCTACAAAGTATTGACTCAGGGGTGTGAATATTTATGTTTCATTTTCCATACATTTGCAAAAATGTCAAAACATGTTTCCCCTGTCATTATGAGGTATTGTGTGTCGATGGTTGAGAAGAAAAAAAATATTGAATATATTTTAATTTCAAGGTTGAAACACAACAACATTTTAGAATATGTTATACTTTCCGAAGGCACTGTATCACAGTGGTGTATACACCCGTAACTTTAACCCTTTAGAGAAAAGATGTGAAATAGATTTTAGTGAATATTGCCAATCAATATTATTATAATCCTTATTGGTCACATCAGAAACAGCTCAGTTTTATACTATCTAAATTGTTAAATGACTGGTCTTGTATACATTCAGTATTACTTATACATTCCTGTTGTCTTAATGTAAAAGTCATGTGATAACTATGACAGTATCTTTACAATGAAGAGTGGTAAGGATAATGTACAGTTTCATCTATTGAATAACACTAATCTTTTCAAATAAAGGGTATACAATATTCAAGAACATTTTGCAGTTTATAGAAATACATAATATACTAACAGTATACTGATTTATTTCCTTTTAGCTTAAAAATACCAAATACAATACTGTATATCAATTGAAACTACAACAGTAAAAAGAATCCTAGCTCAATTTGTGGCACATCAAGATGATAGTTCAATGTAATTCAGTTAGAACATACAGTAATAAAATGGTCCATACCTTTTACTATACAGTTTCTATTGATTTCCTTGAAATTCTTGTCACAAGTACACTTGTAGGATCCTTTAGTGTTTGTACAATAGTGAGCACATGTGTCAAACTCAAGACACTCATTGATTTCTGAGGAGAAAAGGAAAAACATGTTAATTCAGTTACTGTACTGCACATGGAAACAGTTAAGCTGCCATACCTCTCAAATCAGAAATGTCAGTTAATGTTGATATTGCCCTAACCTATAGGATTTGAGGATACTTATTGTATACTGAAATTAAAATAAAAAATACTTTAAAAAAAAGTGAGATTTGCACTAGATTGGACAGTTGCAATGTCAACATTTGGTATATATCATAAAAATGTATGAAAACAAAAATGTGCTATTTGGTCTTTAAGTTAAGGGTCAGGCATAAAGTTAGCAGTATGGTTAAATTCAGGGTTAAGGTTAGATTTAAAATCGGATGTTACGACTTTGTGGCTGAGAGACTACCCTGCAGAGCTGCCTACCAGTAAATGAGTAATCCCAATGAATGCCAACCTGCTAAAATATATATATATATATATATTGCTGTTAACACTCCTTCAGTTTCACATGTTGAAGCACGTTCATATACCAGCTTTACTAAGCAACAATTACTGAGTCATATTCAGAGTAGCAGTCAGCTGATGTGATGACACCATGCATAGGAAGTCTAGGTTTAAATGGTCCTTGGTTATCTTTCAGAAAGGGTCTTAACCCATTACGAAAGTGGCAATTACAACTTGAGTACTTAGTTACTCTCCCCCTTAATAGAATAATCAATAACCACTGAGCACAAAAGCAACTAGGAGGCAAAAGCCAGGTTTAGAGTTCAGTTTATAATCGCAGATATCGTTATCTCCTACTAAATTATCCATAACTTGGCTACTCAATCCGTAATTACTTAAACTCATTGAGACTGGATGGCTTACTATATTATCTGTAAGTGAAAGCTACTAAGATACTATAAACACCTACTCGGAGATGAATATATTAAAGGAATTGGTGTCTGTAAGGAAAAACTTGAAAGCAATATGTTATGTATATTGTTCATTAATTACGGCTATGTACATATTTAACCATATTAGTTAAATGTATATATTTCTTAAATTTGTTAAAGAATGCCATTTATTATTACAATAATGTTATTCTGTCTAATTAAACAGTGAGGGGAAAACCAGGCCGTACAGTACCTTCACACTGGGCAGTCTTCAGATTCCTCCTGAAGCCAGATTTGCACTGACATATTGCATTTGTGTTTGTCTGATTGCAAATTGCATCCTCCCCACATGGGTTTGTTTTCTTTCCACATATGTCTCCATTGGAAGCTACAGTCGAAGACATTGTGATTGCACATGAAAACACATTTCTGTACATCGAATATACTTGCAAAAAGTTGTTCCATTGATGTGTGGAAGCCAGGTGAAGATCAACGTTTTTCAAACTAACAAAAAACTCAGCAAATTTGGGTCATGTATTGCCATAAATATTCTGACATCATCTAACATTTGGATCTAGCAGAAGAGCCCTAGATTATCTCACGGATCAAGTTCCTCCCTAGAAACATTTAATACTTCAATCTAAACAGAAGGATATTGATCTGAGTGACACACAAAACACACACACATACAGGCCTTGCAGTCCTGCTCATCCGATCCCCCGTCCCCACAGTCAATGAAGAGGTCACACTGCAGCTGGGCTGGGATGCATCGCTGGGTACTGCAGGTGAACTCTGCCTTCCCACACCGTCTGGGTCTGCCAGACACCACCTCTGCTTTGGGACGCACACAGAAGCCAAACACACGTCAGGCTGCATCGGCAACAGAGAAGGCATTTGCATGAAAGGATGAGTGGAACTCTGAGATATCTTTATATGATGTGATGTGGAGCTTGTATGGAAATCAAAGGAACTTGACTAATACAACATTGTTGCTGTTGTCGCCCTAATACTATTAGGAATAATGTTTTATTGGAATATACAATTTCCTTAGTTCAACATTCTTGATTGAGAAAAATGTAATGTAATTTGAACTGTAGCTGGTGTAAACTCACCACATTCCTCCTCATCCGAGTTATCCCCACAGTCGTCAACCTTGTTACACAGTTGGTCAGGGCGCAGACACACACGGTCATTTCTGCATCGGTGTGGCCGTGTGGGGGGACAGGAAAGTTTGGCTGGAGGGGAGAAGAATAACACAATTATTGCAGACAGTCAAATACATTTTAGTTCATTCAACATAGTCCATTCTAGTCTATTTAAATTTCTCCATTCTAGTCCATTCAACAGAATCCACCATTTCAAACATGAATATGACCTTGCATGGAGTTATAATAAAATATCCATCAAAGATCTAAGTTGTTATTTCAACCCACCACACATCTCTGTGTCCTCGTCTGAGTTGTCTCCACAGTCGTCCTTGCCATCACACACCCACGCATGGAGCTTGCATAAGGTGTTGTTGCAAATGAACTCATCAGGACGGCAGAAGAAGATGCCTGAAATTACAAACGGAAGGTTAACAGTAGTGCTATGGACTTTCTTTCACAAGGTTGTCTTATAGCTAGTTTTTTCCATTTCCTTCTAAACTTCTATTCAATAGCATTGTGCTATCATTATCGTGTCTGTATGAAAGAACATTCTTGTTAGCAAAGTCAGTGATTAGTCAGAATATGACTATTGTTTTGTACACCTTTCACAGTAAAACACATGACTAGAATGGTGATTGATATGCTACTAGCCATGTGTTATGTGTGAATTTCAACACCCCTTGTTGCTGACATGGTACTATGAAGGAAGAAAAGCAAATGTGTGTATCATATTGACAGGCATGTAATCTGTATTACAGTGTTCCAGTAAACATGCTAAAATCTGCCCATAGTTGCAATCAATGTTCCCTCTAAACTGCGTGCATGCGTGCATTTCCTCCTGGACTGCCGCACAGAAGAAATGCCATGCAAATACGCAAGAGACTGAACTTCACTCAGTTCGCGCCATTAGTTTGCACTATAGATCAACGTTTTTTCTGTGATCGAATAAACATTATATCAGCCCCTTTTCAATGCAACAAACCAAAACAAATCTAACTTTGCAAGATTGAGTCTGTAATTGTGTTGTAGGAAGAGCCAGATTGCAATGGAGTATAATTGTAATAGTGGTTGCGTTCTTTCAATCATGTGTGAGTGAATGCGCTTTTCAGGTGACTTCAGATCAGAGCGCAGAGCCGTTTGCGTGCACATTCTGCTGATATTCTTTGCAAGTTAGCGAGTTATTAGCCCAGTTATAGATACGTATAGGTCAGTAATACTGCTTCCTACAAGAGCACAAAATGTGTAGACTATATTTCAAGCTATTTTTGAAAAGCCAGTCAGGTAAAAAGCTTACGTTTTAATTAAAGGGGCAGTGTTGTATTTTGAGACAGGCTTGAATATGCAAATAGGCCAATAGGCAGAGGGGTAGCCTACATTGTCTAAGTCTCTGTATGGTAAAAATAAATCAAATCACATTTTATTTTATTTGTCACATACACATGGTTTGCAGATGTTGATGTGAGTGTAGCGAAATGCTTGTGCTTATAGTTCCAACAGTGCAGTAATATCTAACAAGTAGTCTAACAATTCCCCAACATATACCTAATACACACAAATCTAAAGAGGTGAATGAGAATATGTACATCTAAGTACATGGATGAGAGATAGCCGAGTGGCATAGGCAAGGTGCAATAGATGGTGTAAAATACAGTACATACATGTGATATGAGTAATGTAAGATATGTAAACATAAAAGTGGAATTATTTAGAGTGCATTGTATAAAATGACTACTGATCCATTTATTGAAGTGGCCAGTGATTGGGTCTCAATGTAGGCAGCAACCTCTCTGAGTTAGTGATTGCCGTCTAACAGTCTGATGGCCTTGAGATAGAAGCTGTTTTTCAGTCTCTTGGTCCCAGCTTTGATGTGCCTGTCCTGACCTCGCCTTCTGGATGGGTGCGGTGTGAACAGGCAGTGGTTTGGGTGGTTGATGTCCTTGATGATCTTTTTGGCCTTCCTGTGACATTGGGTGCTGTAGGTGTCATAGAGGGCAGGTAGTTTGCCCCCGGTGATGCGTTGTGCAGACCACACCACCCTCTGGAGAGCCTTGTGGTTGAGGCTGGTGTCGTTGCCATACCAGGCTATGATACAGCCCGACGGGATGATCTCGATTGTGCATCTGTAAAAGTTTGTCATGGTTTTAGGTGACAAGCCAAATTCCTTCAGCTTCCTGAGGTTTAAGAGGCGCTGTTGCGCCTTCTTTACCACACTGTTTGTGTGAGTGGACAATTCCAGTTTGTCTGTGATGTGTACGCGGAGGAACTTTCCATATTCTCCACTGCTGTCCCTCGATGTAGATAGGGGAGTGCTCTCTCTGCGGTTTCCTGAAGTCCACGATCATCTCCTTTGTTTTGTTGAGTTAGAGGTTGTTTTCCTGATACCACACTCTGAGTGCCCTCACCTCCTCCCTGTAGGCTGTCTCGTTGTTGTTGGTAATCAAGCCACTACTGTTGTGTTGTCTGCAAACTTGATGATTGAGTTGGAGGCAGTCGTGGGTGAACAGGGAGTACAGCAGGGGGATGAGCATGCACCCTTGTGAGGCCCCAGTGTTGAGAGTCAGCGAACTGGAGATGTTATTTTCTACCTTCACCACCTGGGGGCGGTCCGTCAGAAAGTCCAGGACCCAATTATACAGGGCAGGGTTGTGACCCAGGGCCTCATGCTTGATGATGAGCTTGGAAGGTACTATGGTGTTGAATGCTGAGTCCTACATGGGTATTTATTTTGTCCAGATGGGATAGGGCAGTGTGCAGTTTGATGGCGATTGAATCGTCTGTGGACCTGTTGGGGCGGTATGCAAACTGAAGTGGGTCTAGGGTGGCCGGTAAGGTGGAGGTGATATGATCCTTGACTAGTCTCTCAAAGCACTTCATGATGACAGAAGTGAGTGCTACGGGGCGACAGTCATTTAGTTCAGTTATATTTGTCTTTTTGGGTACAGGAATAATGGTTGCCATTTTGAAGCACGTAGGGACAATAGACTGGGCTAGGGAACGATTTAATATGTCCATAAACACACCAGCCAGCTTGTCTGAGCATGCTTTGAGGACGCGTCTAGGTATGCCATCTGAGCCAGCAGCCTTGCCAGGGTTAACACGTTTAAATGTTTTACTCACGTCAGCCACGGTGATGGACAGACGGGTGGAGGAGCGCAGTCCTTGTTAGCGGGCCGCGACGGTGGCACTGTATTATCTTCAAAGCGGGCAAAGAAGGTGTTTAGTTTGTCTGGAAGTGTGACGTCGGTGTCTATGACGTGGCTGGATTTCTTTTTGTAGTCTGTGATTTCCTGTAGACCCTGCCATATACAGTGGGGCAAAAAGTATTTAGTCAGCCACCAATTGTGCAAATTCTCCCACTTAAAAAGATGAGAGGCCTGTAATTTTCATCATAGGTACACTTCAACTATGACAGACAAAATGAGAAAAGAAATCCAGAAAATCACATTGTAGGATTTTTAATGAATTTATTTAGCAAATGATGGTGGAAAATAAGTATTTAGTCGATAACAAAAGTTTATCTAAATACTTTTGTTATATACCCTATGTCGGCAATGACAGAGGTCAAATGTTTTCTGTAAGTCTTCACAAGGTTTTCACACACTGTTGCTGGTATTTTGGCCCGTTCTTCCATGCAGATCTCCTCTAGAGGCGTGATGTTTTGGGGCTGTTGCTGGGCAACACAGACTTTCAACTCCCTCCAAAGATTTTCTATGGGGTTGAGATTGGAGACTGGCTAGGCCACTCCAGGACCTTGAAATGCTTCTTACGAAGCCACTCCTTCGTTGCCCGGGCGGTGTGTTTGGGATCATGCTGAAAGACCAAGACCCAGCCATCTTCAATGCCCTTGCTGATGGAAGGAGGTTTTCAGGTTTTCAAAATCTCACAATACATGGCCCCATTCATTCTTCCCTTTACATGGATCAGTCGTCCTGGTCCCTTTGCAGAAAATCAGCCCCATAGCATGATGTTTCCACCCCCATGCTTCACAGTAGGTATGGTGTTCTTTGGATGCAACTCAGCCTTCTTTGTCCTCCAAACACAACAAGTTGAGTTTTTACCAAAAAGTTATATTTTGGTTTCATCTGACCATATGACATTCTCCCAATCTTCTTCTGGATCATCCAAATGCTCTCTAGCAAACTTCAGACGGGCCCGGACATGTACTGGCTTAAGCAGGGGGACACGTCTGGCACTGCAGGATTTGAGTCCCTGGCGGCGTAGTGTGTTACTGATGGTAGGCTTTGTTACTTTGGTCCCAGCTCTCTGCAGGTCATTCACTAGGTCCCCCCGTGTGGTTCTGAGATTTTTGCTCACCGTTATTGTGATGATTTTGACCCCACGGGGTGAGATCTTGCGTGGAGCCCCAGGTCGAGGGAGATTATCAGTGGTCTTGTATGTCTTCCATTTCCTAATAATTGCTCCCACATTAGATTTCTTCAAACCAAGCTGCTTAACTATTGCAGAATCAGTCTTCCCAGCCTGGTGCAGGTCTACAATTTTGTTTCTGGTGTCCTTTGACAGCTCTTTGGTCTTGGCCATAGTGGAGTTTGGAATGTGACTGTTTGAGGTTGTGGACAGGTGTCTTTTATACTGATAACAAGTTCAAACAGGTGCCATTCATACAGGGTAACGAGTGGAGGACAGAGGAGCCTCTTAAAGAAGAAGTTACAGGTCTGTGAGAGCCAGAAATCTTGCTTGTTTGTAGGTGACCAAATACTTATTTTCCACCATAATTTGCAAATAAATCCTACAATGTGATTTTCTGGATTTTTTCCCCTCAATTTGTCTGTCATAGTTGAAGTGTACCAATGATGAAAATTGCAGGCCTCTCTCATCTTTTTAAGTGGGAGAACTTGCACAATTGGTGGCTGACTAAATACTTTTTTGCCCCACTGTACGTATCGTGTCTGTTGCGTTGTGACTCCACCTTGTCCCTGTTCTGGCATTTCACTTGTTTGATTGCCTTGTGGAGGGAATAGCTACACTGTTTATATTCAGACATATTCCCAGACCTCTTTCCATGATTAAATGCGGTGGTTCCCTCTTTCATTTTTGCACGAACGCCACCCTCCATCCACGGTTTCTGGTTCGGGTAGGTTTTAATAGTCACAGTGGGTACAACATCTCCAATGCGCTTCTTTATAAATGCACTCACTGAGTCAACGTATAGGTCTATGTTGTTCTCTGAGGCTGATCAAAACATATCCGCTTGATCAAAACAATCTTGAAGCGTGGCTTCCAATTAGTCAGACCAGCAATGAATGGTTCTCGTCAGTGGTACATCCTGCTTGAGTTTCTGCCTATAAGACGGAATGAGCAAGATGGTGTCGTGGTCAGATTTGCCGAAGGGAACTCTCTGTATTCATCGCGGAAGTTAGAGTAGCAGTGGTCGAGGGTATTGCCCATGCACGTAGTGCAAAGCAATATGCTGGAAGAACTTAGGTTGATTTAAATTTGCTTTGTTAATATCCCCACTACAATAAATGCAGCCTCAGAATGTATGGTTTCCAGTTTGCATATAGTCCAGTGAACTTCCTTGATGGCCGTCTTGGTGTCTGCTTGAGGTGGAATGTACACAGCTGTGACTATAACTGACGAGAATTCTCTTGGTAGGTAAAATGGCCGGCACTTGATTGTAAGGAATTCTAGATCGGGTGAGCAGAAGGACTTAAGTTCCTGTATGTTGTTATGATTACACCATGAGTTGTTAATCATAAAGCATACACCACCGCCCTTCCTTTTCCCAGAGAGGTGTTTATCTCTGTCAGCGCGATGCATGGAGAAGCCCAGTGGCTGAACCGATTCCCACAACATATCCAGAGAGAGCCATGTTTCTGTGAAACAGAGAATGTTACAATCTCTGGAAGGCAACCCTTGCTCGAATGTCATCTACCTTGTTGTCAAGAAACTGGACGTTGGCTTGTAGTATACCATATGTAAGAACTAATACATACAAAAAAACAAAATACTGCATCGTTTCCTAAGAACTCGAAGCGAGGTGACCATCTGTAATTCATTTTATTTTGTAAAGTGGTTTCTTGCATCATACAACACAATACAATGTAATTTTACAGTCACCTATTTGGCCCATAGTGTCACAGACCAAGTAAAAAATCCTTAATTAATGTCAAGCCCTTCATAATATAAATATATCATGCAATGTAGGCCTGCATTGAACATTACATGTAGGCTACTGTAGGCTATATCATAGAAATCAAAAGCTATTTCCACGTGAAAATGTTATGGGTTTTGCTCCATTGGTTTGTTTATAGGCCTACGTTATGCTCACATAGTCACAATAGCCTACTGGCTACTGTCTAAAACTGTAAGGGTACAGCCTCATCGATTATATGTAAACGCTTGCCGAAAGTTGCACAAAATTATCTGTTCAAGTTTCCGCTCACTAGACAAAAATTTGCTCAGTGCCACACATTTCAACACCTGAAAGGCATGTCTCTACTGTAGTAGGACATGTTGCCTGTAAATGAAAATAAAATGAAAACAGACATGTATGGAAAACCAACTACTTACTAAGAGGAGACAGTTTCCACCCCATCTCTCAAAGTTTCAACTGCAACTGAATCAAATTAGCTCTGACTAGTCCTGTTGTAATTTCTAATACCTGTCCAACTCTGGCTGCAGTTACAGTTTTCTAGTACATTGATATGTGAAGTGAGTTTGTCCAACCCCTGTCGTACCTTGACTGCAGTTCTCCTCGTCACTATGGTCCACACAGTCAAACACGTCGTCACAGCACCATCTCCGTGGGATACAGTGGGCGTGGTTCAGACACAAGTACTCATCTTCCTTGCACTCCTTCACGCAGCCCGCCTGTCGACATGGCAACACAAAACAAGTAAACAGCATTATACATTATTAAATGTCCAACACAGTCAAGCCATTCTCAGTGATAAAGTTTGATAGAAGTGTCTTCAATAACATCCTTTTGTATAGTGTTAGGAACAGGGCACCAAATTATGTAGGGATGATCCTTACAAATAGGACAATCCCTAGATAAATGCTTCATACAGTGTGGGAAAATCAGCCACCGCACTGGAAAAAAATCATTATTTTTTTCTGCTTATCTCTGCCGTTTTACGTAAATAAGTTAAAGAAAGCTACAGTAAGTGATTGATTGATATCGGACGAGGTTAAAGTACCAAGCAGAGCTACACCCACCTCATCTGATCCGTCCAGACAGTTGTCCTGTCCATCACATCTCAGACTGGCCGAGACACAGCCTCCACTGGCACACACATACTCATTTAGGGAGCAAGAGGGGAGCACTGGAAACACCCAGATCAGAGATAGAGAGCTTTAATTGAGGGCACACACTCCACAACATAATAATATAACATCCATCATTCACATCATGAGTGGGGCCGGTTTGTATGTGTTCTGCACATTGTTGTGAACTCATGAAAAAATAAATGCTATACAACCCATTGTTTCTGTCCAAACCAGCAGTGCTAGACGAGGTCTAAATATGATGTCTTCCCTCAGGCTAGAGCACGCTGTGTGCTGCCTACTGCTGTGCTAAAACCCCACTCAGGCAATCATCACCATTGGGGCTTTCGGATGAGGTTATGAGCCATGTTGCAATTATCACCAAGTGGGTTAACCCCATTGGCACAATGTGTAAGGGTGTATTCAGACCCTTTGACTTTTTTATATATTTTTTTAGGTTACAGCCTTATTCTAAAATTGATTAAATTGTTGTTTTCTTCTCATCAATCTACAAACAATACCCCATAATGACAGAGCAAAAAGTCTTTTAAAATAAAAAAACAGGAATATCACATTTACATTTATGTATTCAGACCCTTTACTCAGTACTTTGTTGAAGCACCTTTGGCAGCGATTACAGCCTCAAGTCTTCTTGGGTATGACGCTATAAGTTTGTCCCACCTGTATTTGGGGAGTTTCTCCCATTCTTCTCTGCAGATAGTCTCAAGCTGTCAGGTTGGATGGGGAGCGAGATGTTCGATCGGGTTCAAGTCCAGGCTCTGGCTGGGCCACTCAAGGACATTCAGAGACTTGTCTGGCCTCGTCAGACTCGTCTGGCCACTCGACATAAAGGCCTGATTGGTGGAGTTCTGCAGAAATTTTGGTCCTTCTGGAAGTTTCTCCCATCTCCACAGAATATCTCTAGAGCTCTGTCAGAGTGACCATCGGGTTCTTGGTCACCTCTCTGACCAAGGCCCTTCGTCCCCTATTGCTCCGCCCAGCTCTAGGAAGAGTCTTGGTGGTTCCAAACTTCTTCCATTTAAAAATGATGGAGGCCACTGTGTTCTTGGGGACCTTCAATGCTGCAGACATTTTTTAGTACCCTTCCCCAGATCTGTGCCTCGACACAATCCTGTCTCGCAGCACTTTGGACAATTCCTTCGACTTCATGGCTTGGTTTTTCTCTGACATGCACTGTCAAATGTGGGACCTTATATAGACAGGTGGGTGCCTTTCCAAATCATATCATGTCCAATCAATTGAATTTACCACAGGTGGACTCCAATCAAGTTGTAGAAACATCTCAAGGATGATCAATGGAAACAGGATGCACCTGAGCTAAATTTCGACTCTCATAGCAAAGGGTCTGAATAAGGTATTTCTGTTTTTAATTTTAATATTATAGCAAACATTTCTAAAACATGTTTTCACTTCATCATTATGGGGTATTGTGTGTAGATTGCTGAGACCATTTTTAGATTTAATCCATTTTAGAATAAGGCTGTAACGTAATAAAATGTGGAAAAAGTCAAGCGGTCTGAATACTTTCCGAAGGCGCTGTATTGCTTACTATATGTCTGCTTCAGAGGGACAAGCGAAAGCCATGAAAACATTTTTAGTAGGTAAAGTGTTTAAAACATGTTGGCTCACCATTATTTTTTTTAAAGAAGATGGAGAATCAGCTAAAGAATTATCAATAGCAGAGTTTTGGCACAGGTAGACCCAAATAGTCCTATTCCTATTGGCGTGACTGGTATGATGTATGTCTTTCGTGACAGACCCAGCTTCTTTCCCTGCCCTGCTATTCGCTAAAATACCAAAAGGTACAAATCTGTTGGCGAGGTTGCTAGGTTGTTTAAGCAAACTTTTATTTGATAAAAAAATGTTTGGGGGAGGGGGACTCGCTCGCATCACTTTTTGAAGTGTTTTTATCCATTATACAGTTCATTATGTTTTTATGGCTTTACTGTGGGTAAAAACACATGGCTTAGAGAATTGGAACAGTATTTAATTACAAGTCACACAGAAAGCAGCCTTGGCAATTCTACTGCTTGTAAAGCACCCCCCTCCACACCAAACTGTCCTCATCTTACCCTACTCCCCATAAAAAAGTCCAGAAAAACTCTAACTTTGTCTTGTTTTTCAACCAAAGTATATAAACTACAACAGTCCACGTTACTGCAGAAGCTTGTGGTATTTAGCTTTTTAACAACTACTTAAATTTCACATTAAAACGTTTTTTTTTTTAGGGGGGGGTAACCTTTTTACCTTGTTTTCCTCATATACCGTACCTGTCCCCTGGCAGTTCCTCTCGTCCTCTCCTGTCTTGCAATCCTCTTGGCCGTCACAGAGCCACTTGAGGGAGATGCAGAGGTTATTGAGACACTGAAACTGGTCCTCAGCACACCGAGCCTCACAGTCCTTCTGTAGAGAGATATAAAGGACAAGAAGCTCACATTTACAATAGGCTTATACTTTACATGTTAGGCGTTCCAATTCTTATACAGTAGAACCATATGGTAATACTTTCTTTGAAAGGTACCTTCACTAGGACTTGATAGCTCATTTATAACCCATACATGACACTTTCATTGACAATTTGAATGCTTTACATGTGCAGGATGGCAGGGTATTGCCGGGCATTGACACCCATTCAGTCTTCATTGCCTGTTTAGTCAGTTTTAGGTAAGAATAGGGTGGACAACATTTGGGCTCCCGAGTGGCGCAGCAGTCTACGGCACTGCATCTCAGTGCTTGAGGCGTCACTACAGACACCCTGGTTTGATTCTAGGCTGTATAACAACACAGTCCCATAGGGCGGCGCACAATTGCCCCAGCGTCGTCTGGGTTTGGCTGGTGAAGGCCGTTATTGTATATAAGAATTTGTTATTAACTGACTTGCCTAGTTAAATAAAATAAAAAATATATTCAGTTTGACCCAGAATGATGTCATTGGGACCACACACAATAATGTGTTAAGAGAGGTTGCGCTTGGAGGGGATTACTCATACTGTATGCTGTAATTGCTGTGGGGGTATTTAACAGAGCAATAAATTACAAGGCATAATACATGAGTAATTCCGTGGCTCTCTCCTCAGCCATCACACAATGGAAACCTGAATATTTTCTATTGATTGGCTCATATTTCATGAATAGCTCTCACTTTAAAATAAATCACATTCCACAAAACAGATCCCACGCATGCCTAGTTAATTTAGTATTTTTGGTTAGTGAACCAGTTTGCATAATTGTTCACACATTTGCATAACAGAACAAACATAAAATGTCTCTCGATTAGGACATTGTCATCCATAATATTATCGTCTGCGTTCCAATAAAATTCTGAATATTTTACGATTTGAATATCATACTGCCATCAAATCCTATCTGCAATTCAATATGCATGCCTTTTAAGAGAAAAATAAAACATTCACATTTATGAAAGAAAAAGCGAGATAGAAACATAAGGTTAAGATTAATAACGGTCAATTCAATCAAAGAAGATTATTAAAGAGGTTGTGACTCACAGAGTTTACAGGCTATAACATGCTATTTACAGGCTACATTACAGGCTGTTTTTAAATGACAACAGGGATCACTGACCTCGTCTGAATTATCAGGGCAATCATAGTCTCCATCGCAGCGGAATCGAGCGGAGATGCAGTCCCCGTTAGCACAAGCATAGTCCTTGTGGTTACAGGTCACTGGCTCTGAGTCAAGGGAGAGGACAAGGACATCACTACACTTGAAATAGAAATGACATAGGAGTCGGGCCCTCAAACACGATATACACTCCACCACACAACTTTAATTAGACTAGTTACACAACGATGCCATCCAAGGGTGGATCTTCATCATTTTCTACAAGGCCCTAGTACTCCCTAACAAGTTATGTCCAATATAGACTACTTAAAGACTATATATATATATATATATATATATGTGTGTGTGTTATAGACTAGGCTATATAGACTATTTACACTTGAAATAACCATAGAAAAGCAACCAACCTCTAAGAAAACACACGCATGGGCCTTTATAAGAGGTATGTATCATGAGAGAAGTGAATCCCCTAGAGCCCCCTTAATGAAAAAAAAACATGAATTTCACGTGATCACGTGAAGTTCTCCTAAATCACATGATTCTCATGATTCATAAGTGGAATTTTACATAAAATCATATTATCTTCCACATGTGAAATCATGTGGTTTTGTGTATGGGCCCTTTTACAAGAGAGATCTGTCACGACTTCTGCCGAAGTCGTTGCCTCTCCTTGTTCAGGCGGTGCTCGGCGTTCGACCTCACCGGTCTTCTAGCCATCATTGATCCATTTTTCATTTTCCATTGGTTTTGTCTTGGAGAGAGTTAACCAGGATGTGGGTAGGTTTCTGCGGTCTTATTGCCAGGATCGGCCAGGGGAGTGGGCGAAGTTCGTGCCCTGGGCAGAGATGGCTCAGAACTCACTACGTCACTCCTCCACTAACCTTACTCCTTTTCAATGTGTATTAGGGTATCAGCCAGTTCTGGCTCCTTGGCATCAGAGCCAGACCGAGGCCCCTGCGGTGGACAATTGGTTTCGGCACGCTGAGGAAACCTGGGAGGCAGCCCATGTCCACCTTCAGCGTGCCATAAGGCGCCAGAAAATTGGCGCAGACCGTCGCCGCAGTGAGGCCCCAGTGTTCGCACCAGGGGACAGGGTCTGGCTCTCGACCCGAAACCTGCCCCTCCACCTGCTCTGCCGGAAGCTGGGTCCGCGGTTTGTGGGGCCGTTTAAAGTCCTGAGGAGAGTGAACGAGGTATGTTATAGGTTACAACTGCCAACTAATTACCGTATTAACCCCTCGTTCCATGTGTCTCTCCTCAGGCCGATGGTGGCTGGCCCGCTCCAGGAGGCTGAAGTTTGTGATGTTCCTCCGCCTCCTCTAGACATCGAGGGGGTTCCAGCGTACTCTGTTCGATCCATTTTGGATTCGAGACGTCGGGCGAGGGGCCTTCAGTACCTCGTGGACTGTGAGGGGTATGGGCCGGAGGAGAGATGCTGGGTTCCGGTGGAGGACGTATTAGATCCTTCCATGTTATCAGAATTTCACTGTCTCCATCCGGATCGCCCTGCACCTCGCCCTCCGGGTCGTCCCCGAGGCCGGTGTCGATGCGCACCTGGAGCCGCGCGTCAGGGGGGGGGTACTGTCACGACTTCTGCCAAAGTCGTTGCCTCTCCTTGTTCGGGCGGTGCTCGGCGTTCGACGTCACCGGTCTTCTAGCCATCATTGATCCATTTTCCATTGGTTTTGTCTTGTCTTCCCACACACCTGTTTTCAATCCCATTCATTACCTGTTGTGTATTTAACCCTCTGTTTCCCCTCATGTCTTTGTCAGAGATTGTTTATTGTCAGTGTAGTGTTTTCTGTTGTATAGGTGCGCGACGGGTTTTCGTACCCATATTTGTTTATGTTCTTTTCCTGTTTAGTGTTATAGAGCATGTTACTAGGACATTATTAAAAGACTCCATTTTACACTCCGTTTGACTCTCCTGCGCCTGACTTCCCTACCACCTATACACATATGCCAGACAATATCTCTTAATCATTGCTTAATCTGGGGCCAGTCTTTCAAAAGTTCATCTGGATTGTGCATACTTTTCAGATAGGATTAAATGCATAGAAATAGAATGAATAGGATGAGAGTCCCCATTCAAGTCAATGATTTGTCTGTTAATTTCTTCTATTTCTATGTGTTAAATCCCATCCGATAGGCGAAATCTAGATAGATAACTTTTGGAAAACTGGGCCCTTGCAGTAAGCCTACTGTTTGCTCGTCAAAGACATTTGTTGGACATGATGGTGGAATGCCAGTGGCTCAAGATGTAAATACATTCATAGCCATTATACTCCTGAACCCTACTATCTGGCAACCTCCACATTCAGGTGCACTGTGTGTCTAGGTCTCTGAGGACAACATTAAACCATAGTTAAGCACCATCTAATTCAAGTGCTGGGATCCTCCCCTCACCCCCTGGTTATCGTGGACTGTTAACTGACTGAATGAGTGAAGATAGTTGTGGTTATGAGCTGCAGTTAGAGAAAAGGTCCCAATAGAGCCTGCAGTCTGCAGCATATTGTGATTTGCAGCCTTTCTCGCTCTCCTGTCTGCTAGCTTAGCTGGTGCACCTACTTAATTCTTTACCATCCAACACTTGACTGGGATTAATTTGCATTTTAAGCGACATTAATAGGTAAGGGGAATAAGCCCATAATAAATCAAATGTACGACGCATATCCAGCATAAAATGCATGTACACACACACTTGTGTGCACTCAGGCACACACACACACACACACACACACACACACACACACACACACACACACACACACACACACACACACACACACACACACACACACACACACACACACACACACACACACACACACACACACACACACACACACACACACACACACACACACACACACACACACACACACACACACACACACACACACACACACACAGAGCAGAGATATGGGCTAGCTGGCATAACAAATCCCTTTCATGCATAAACAAACTTCATTCCAGTAGTTGGTTATGAATATCTAAACAAAAAAGTGAGCCTGGGAAGGAGAGGGGAGATGGCATCAAAGCTGAAGAATCTGGAGCTCTGACTTTCTTTTAGATCCAAAGTGGTGTTGGAGAGGGGAACATGCTCAGAGGGCATAGCCGCATTAGAAACAGTTAAGAACAGGGCTCCATTGAACTGCCTAAATTACTTTGATTGTGGGATCTCTTTACAAAGTTAAACAGAGGAACGGTACAGTATATAACAAAGACCAGGAGGGGAGTCCGTTAATCTTCAAACAATTCCAAAATACTAACTGAACTGCTCAAGTGCATAGGCCTGTTGATGTATATATAAGTTGCCAAATAGCTAGAAGTGAGCTAAGAGAGTAGAGAGCAGCATAGATGGGCATACTCACTGCAGTTATGCTCATCTGAGTTGTCTCCACAGTCGTTCTGGCTGTCACACCTCCAGTGGTCCGGGATACAGTTGTTATTCTCACAGCGAAATTCATGAGGTCCGCAGGTCTTTTCATCTTTTTTTTTTACATCAGGAAACAAACAAACAAACAAGCAGATGAAAATGGCTTCAAAAAGCATGAATATTAATGGTGGAGCTATTATGTTCATACATGTAATCATCATTTCCTCAGGGTTTCCTCGTAGTGCAAGCCTGACACCAAGTTCAAAACCTCCTTCATACTCGAGAGAGGCTACATAGTGTAGGATGAAATACCTGACTGTGCTGCCAACGGCTTAGATCTAACAGAATCTAACAGTATTAAACACTTAGAAGCAAATAAAGTATTTGAAACAAATGTTTCAGAAAAGTATGTACAGTACCAGTCAAAAGTTTGGACACACAAGGATTTTTCATTATTTTACTATTTTCTACATTGTAGAATAATAGTGAAGACATCAAAACTATGAAATAACACATATAGAATCATGTGGTAACCAAAAAAGGGTTAAATAAATCTAAATATACTTTATTGGTGAAATTATTCGAAGTAATAAGCTTTGCACACTCCTGACATTTTCTCAACCAGCTTCATGAGGTAGTCACCTGGAATGCATTTAAAATACCGGTGTGCTTTGTTAAAAGTTAATTTGTGCAGTTTCTTTCTTTCTTAATGCGTTTGAGCCAATCAGCTGTGTTGGGACAAGGTAGGGTTGGTATACAGATGATAGCCCTATTTGGTAAAAGACCAAGTCCATATTATGGCAAGAACAGCTCAAATAAGCGATCCGGAAAATGTCAAGAACTTTAAAAGTTTCTTCAAGTGCAGTCACAAAAACCATTAAGTGCTATAATGAAACTGGCTCTCTTGAGGACCATCACAGGAAGGAAAAACCCAGAGTTACCTTTGTTGCAGAGGATAAGTTCATTATAGTTACCAGCCTTAGAAATTGCAGCATAAATAAATGCTTCACGGAGTTCAAGTAACAGACACACCTCAACATTAACTGCTCAGAGGAGACTGTGTGAATCAGGCCTTCATGGTTGAACTGCTGCAAAGAAACCACTACTAAAGGACACCAATAAGAAGAAGACACATGCTTGGGCCAAGAAACACGAGCAATGGACATTAGACTGGTGGAAATCTGTCCTTTTGGTCTGATGAATCCAAGCGTGAGATTTTGGATCCAACCGCTGTGTCTTTGTGAGAAGCAGAGTATGTGAACGGATGATCTCCACAAGTGTGGTTCCCACCGTGAAGCATGGAGGAGGAGGTGTGATGGTGTGGGAGTACTTTGCTGGTGACACTGTCTGTGATTTATTTAGAATTCAAGGCACACTTAACCAGCATAGCTACCACATCATTCTGCAGCAATATGCCATCCCATCTGGTTTGCGCATTGTCCTGTTGAAAAACAGGACAATGACCCAAAACACACCTCCAGACTGTGTAAGGGCTATTTGACCAAGGAGAGTGATGGAATGCTGAATCATATGACCTGACCTTCACAATCACCCGACCTCAACCCAATTGAGATGGTTTGGGATGAGTTGGACCGCAGAGTGAAGGAAAAGCAGCCAACAAGTGCTCAGTATATGCGGGAACTCCTTCAAGACTGTTGGAAAAGCTGGTTGGGAGAATGCCAAGAGTGTGCAAAGCTGTGATCGAGGCAAAGGGTAACTAATTTGAAGAATCTCAAATATATTTTGATATATGTTTAACACATTTTTGGTTACTACATGATTCCATATGTCTTCACTATCATTAAACAATGCAGAAAATAGTAAATATAAAGAAAGACCCTTGAGAATAGGTGTTCTAAAACTTTTGACCGGGAGAGTATATTTTTGGGAATATACTTTTATTTCACTATCCTAATTATCCTCTATATTGCACTAAATTATTATTACTTTTTCTGTTGGTGTATAATGCGCCCCCCTAATACTATCAAATGTACTCTAAAACTGTAGTACAACTGAACAGCATTTAGGAAATGTTCATGAACATTTTACAACGTCTAAAATAAATACATTCTTTAGTTAGCAGCAATTATTAGCTTACATCTTGTTTTGAACTTAATAAGAGCTAGTATCTAACAAAACAACCAATACTGAGTGAAGAAAATATTGATCTTGTGCTGTTCAATATTACCAAAGAGAATGGCAACCTATCTATCCACTCAAATAACCATTGGGATGAGATGAAGAGGAAAACAACATAATTACCTCTCCACAAAGGTGGGAGAAGACTGCATGCTGAACCTTGTTCTCTCCCTTCTTCAGATGTGAGCATAGCTAAAATCATTGAATGCTTCATCCAGTGGAAGACAATGGCTTTAAAGTATAACAACTCAGTTGAGGGACTTCTAGCAGTATTGTGTCTCAGAACAAAAGGCGTTCAAGTTAGCGCAGATGCTCTCCAGTAGGCTACACAGTTTAAAGTAATAGCCAGTGGAAGATATACTGCCCTACCAAGCAAAAAGGCAGTAACTGCTCATTTGGGAGAAAATTTGTAAATGTAATTTTTGTTACATTAAATACATGCTTAGTCATGTGGACAAATATCCTGCCTCTATTGTATTTTGTTTTGGAGAAAACGGGGCTAATGTTAGCAGCAATTGCCTAAAGTTACTGTGAGCAGTTACTGCCTATTGTGTGGGGGTGGGGGGCGTGGTGTATGGCACCGGTTTTTCAGTGCCATACACACTACTGACAAGTCTGACAACCTGTGGTGATAAACTACCGGTAGGCATTCTCTATGGCTGCTTCAACTCAATCAGTACAAAGCAGATGAGAATGTGCCCATGTGTAAAATTGATTCATCTCCTAATCACAATTTCAACCAAGGCTCAATAAAACTTAGGACTTATTTCAATTATGATTTAAGCGCTCCCCCACTCACCACAATTAGCTTCATCTGACCCGTCTGTGCAGTCCGGGTCCTCATCACACACCCACAGCTTGGAGATGCAGTGCATGGAGGCCTTGCACTGGAACTGTTCCGGGGAACATGTACTCTCCGCTGTGGAGAGGAGGGGGTCCAGGTTTACACCAGGCCAAGGAGGGGAGGGAAGGAGAGAGGAAGGGAGAGAGAGATCGAGAAAGAGAGAAAAACAGAGAGAAAGTGAGGGGGAGGGATCGATGGAGGGGAGAGGGAGTTAGAGAGAGAGAGAGCGAGCGAGACCAAGAGAGGGAGAGAGTGGTATAAGGAGTGAGAGATGAACAAACAACACTATTATTGACAGAATGTTAACAGAAGAACAGCCTGGATAAACAGGCCAGCTGTGTAAAATACCTATAATTTACAGAGGCAGGAACAAAAAGAGAAGACATGCTGCAGTAATAACAAGTATTACTATACTTTACGGATGTAATCATAATAATTATAGTTATTATTATCAGCCTCTGGCTCAGAAATAACTGATTTGCAAACAGGGTAACACAATAAACAGTTAAACTGATATACTGTATATGCAGTCTAGACAATCGAAGTCAGACACTATACCAACTGTGGTATAGTATCACTGCATACCAAAAGCAGCAGCAGTTGTCTTCTGTTCCGTTATTTACGTTCCATTATCACAGTTGCCGCTACAGATGTAGGATCTTAATTTGATCACCATGTTGCAGGATAACTTTTCTGCAATGCAGGACATTTAAAACTTGTAGTGTATTTGAGTTTTAAAATGGCCCCTGAAGTTTGTTATTTCCACTTTGACATTTCAGACTGATTTTCCCTTATGAAAAATGTATCAACCCCTAAATAACTGGCCATCAATTACAATCCACATTTCCTGTTACTGCAGGATTATTTTCCTTCTCTAGCAAACTGGCTCAAATTAAGATCCCACATCTGTACCATTATCTTTTGATTGGCACAGTACGTGGTCCTTCTGTAGCTCAGTTGGTAGAGCATGGCGCTTGTAACGCCAGGGTAGTGGGTTCGATTCCCGGGATTACCCATACGTAGAATGTATGCACACGTGACTGTAAGTCGCTTTGGATAAAAGCGTCTGCTAAATGGCATATATTATTATTATTATTATATATATTACTTCTGAAAATATCTTTTACATTTACACATTTAAATATACAGTCTAATTCAAGGGGAGAACGCCTCTCTCCTTAATCAAGGCTTTTATACTGACTCTCACTCCATAGTGACATTCACTCCATCTTGAAATCAGGCAGGCAAAACGAATATATTTGTCTGACGTATAATGATACTGCTGATAGCTAGAGTTACCATAACAGAAGGGAAATAACTCTCACTATTATGTTCAATGATAGCTAATCCTCTCACACAGGGAAAGTGCTAATCAAGCATGCCTTTGGAATACCTAATCACTACCTGACTCAATATTATTTAAGGCAACACCTAAGGGTAGACTGTCTAAGTTTTACTATAAATTCACTGGTCTCAACTTGTCAGATACCACCGTTAAACCTTCACATAATAAGTTCCATCTCACTCTTCTTTGGGGGAAAAAGCTATAAAACAGAAAATAATCTTAGAGAAAAAGTCTAGCCTAAGTTAAAAAGTAGTCCTAAAGATTCCTTAAACAATCCGTCAGGTACTAATACAGAAGGTTCTTCTTCTTACGACATTCTGTCTCATCCTCTCCGTCTCCACAGTCGTCCTGTCCGTTACAGCGGAGGTTTAGAGGGATACACTTCTGTTTCCGGGTGCATTTGAACTGCCCTGACAGACAGATGTACGTCTCTGAAAGACAAAATGAAGAGGTAGAACCGATGGAGCATCCATTGAAGGTGAAAAGCATCCATCAACGAAAATGTAGGACAAAAGGGCACCTTAAGATAAAGTGAAAGTAATGTTGGCTAAGCCAAAAACAAGCTAATAACATGTTTTACAATGCTTTGAAATTAAAGCACATTCCCACATGGGATTTTTATTGTGACAGAAATCAATACTTAAATTGCAACAAAAAGCATTAAAAGGTATCAAGCAATAAGAAAGGTATGAAGCTGCTGGCTTCTGTCTTATGTTCTCATCAACAGGTTTGATGTGAAGGACAGTAACAACCACAGTCGTCTTCTTTAATCGATATGCTACTGTGGCCAGATATCAACAGATTACAGACTCCTCAGACCACCGCAATTTGACTTCACCCATCTACTTGCATGGGAATGCAACATCCCCAGTCTTCCTCCTTACCACAGTTGGCCTCATCTGAGTTGTCTCCACAGTCGTTCTCTCCATCACAGATGAAGGGAGGAAGAGCACAGAGGCCAGTGCCACACTGGAACCTCCCAGGCTGACATTTGAATTCAGCTGCATGAAAATGTATTAGCAACGTTATGTCAGGGAATGCAAACCAGCTAATTACAGTACTTGTACACTGAACATTATGTATGATCATGTATGGTGATAAACTACACATTTGTAATCTAAAAAAATACTTAATTACTTAATGTAAAACAGCATTTCTGAAACTATCCCTCCAATAAAACATGTGTAACTAAGTAGCAAATGTTAACAAGCATTTAATACATATTCCACATTTCAAAATATACAGCAATTATCCTGTAATCCTAATTTGAGAGATCACAGTAAAAGATCACAGCAATAAAGTAAGTCAAATGTAATAAAAAATATAGTTTCAAAGGTTGAGTTATAAATATTAAAAACTTTTTTTGAAAGTTAACTGAGAAGTAGGTATTGGTCTGAAGCCAAAAAAAGAAAGTAAATTCACATGAGCATCACAGCGACTACTCCACCCATACTCTACCAAGGCTTTCCAACACACAGCTTTAAAGTACTAAAGTAGCAATGTTGGTCTATTGTACTTCAAACAATGTGTATGTAGGCTGTTTAGGATTCCGTTAGCAAGTTTGGTAGGCTACCCATCAGCTCCATTAATTTGCACAGCTTTGGAAGGGATTACCATGACCAACGGTCAAATGGAATTTGACTGCAGTCATGACTCGCAACTACTAACCACTAGGCTTTTTTTTTTTTTTTTTTTTACCTTTAACTAGGCAAGTCAGTTAAAGAACAAATTATTATTTTCAATGACAGCCTAGGAACAGTGGGTTAACTGCCTGTTCAGGGGCAGAACAACAGATTTGTACCTTGTCAGCTCAGGGATTTGAACTTGCAACCTTTAAATTACTAGTCCAACTCTCTAACCACTAGGCTACCCTGTTTGCCCCAAGTGTGGTGGTCATACGTTTACCGTGACAGCACTATCCAGGTTTCCCAAAAGCATCTTATTAAGGCTAAGTTTATCATTAGATCCTTCGTAGGCGCATCATTAAATCTCAGAGCTGTTGCCCAAAACCATTGTTACTAAAGTTGCACTTGAAAACAATCGTTATTTACCGGATGCACGAACAGCAATATTTCCGTTTTGTCATCAAAGCCCCATATAATACCCACCATTGCGACCTGTACGCTCTCGTTGGCTGGCCCTCGCTTCATACTCGTCGCCAAACCCACTGGCTCCATGTCATCTACAAGTCCCCCCTTATCTCAGCTCACTGGTCTCACATCACCCACCTGTAGCACGCGCTCCAGCAGGTATATCTCTCTGGTCACCCCCAAAACCCATTCTTTCTTTGGCCTCCTCTCCTTCCAGTTCTCTGCTGCCAATTACTGGAACGAACTACAAAAATCTCTGAAACTGGAAACACTTATCTCACTCACTAGCTTTAAGCACCAGCTGTCGGAGCAGCTCACAGATTACTGCACCTGTACATAGCCCATCTATAATTTAGCCCAAACAACTACCTCTTTCCCTACTGTATTTATTTTATTTTATTTATTTATTTTGCTCCTTTGCACACCATTATTTTTATTTCTACTTTGCACATTCTTCCACTGCAAATCTACCATTCCAGTGTTTTACTTGCTATATTGTATTTACTTTGCCACCATGACCTTTTTTTTGCCTTTACCTCCCTTATCTCACCTCATTTGCTCACATCGTATATAAACCTGTTTCTACTGTATTATTGACTGTATGTTTGTTTTACTCCATGTGTAACGCTGTGTTGTTGTATGTGTCGAACTGCTTTGCTTTATCTTGGCCAGGTTGCAATTGTAAATGAGAACTTGTTCTCAACTTGCCTACCTGGTTAAATAAAGGTGAAATAAAATTTAAAATACATTTTAAAAAACATGTCGGACTCATGTGTTGATCTAGATAACTAGCTAGCCAGCATGTAGACACAGTGCATTGCACAGCAGATGTGTTGCTTGTATGTGCATTGGCCGGGTTTAGATTCAACATAGCTAACTGTTTCTTTGCAAGAAAATGTATAGCTACAGTTTGTGTTGTAAGAGGCTGGTTTTGATTGATGAAATGATGACATAGCTAATCCAGCCAGTTTGATTGCATGAATTATAAATTAGCAAAGTTTGGTGTTGACTATGAACTTTACTTAGCTAGCTCTGTTTTATGGAAGAATTTAGCTAACTAAGATATATTGTCGACATTGAGTTGTGGTTGGTGCACCATCTATACAGCCATAGCACAGTCTCGTTAGCTTGTAACTACTGCCTAGTTGGCTAGCTAACAGGCTATGATAGTGGCCAAGGACGTTTGCTAGCTTATTTTGGTTGTGCTCTGATTTAGTTTACACAGATGACTTCAGCCATATGAAAAACCTATTGGAAAATAGCTAGCTAACTTCCTTTGCTTGTAGCTAGCTTCTCATCCGACTGGTGTTAGCTAGCTACAGCTGCTAGCAACAGAGTTGTTGATCCCGGTTTTAGAACTCTGAGCTTTGGCTAAATAATGTTAGCATTGTCAGAAATGCTACAAAACGAAAGCACATTGTTGGTTCTTAATATACAGAAATGGGCAACTGAGAATGAGAAATTATACATTTTATCAAAAATTATTCAGTCCAAAAGGTGGCAAGTCTATAGACGCTGTATTATCGTTCTTATCCTATGCCTAAATGTTGAGCTAGGTCGAGGCAAGTAATGATCTTTCTTTCCTAATGCTAACAACCTTGTGAAAAATCTGGTATGTGGTTCTCAGTAACAGCCGGACATCTCATGACAAGAGGCGGGGAGAGTGTTGACAGTTTTATCGACATTGGTGTCACATTGGATTAAATATGATGGAAGCAACATTTTAATTTAACACTGAGCTACAAGGAAGTCAGGAAGTCCAGTAATGCATAGTTGGTATGAAATTAAAAAACATGTTACTCACGACAGTCAGCAGGCTCATCTGATCCATCGCCACAGTCATCCACAGTGTCACACTTCCACCAGAAAGGAATACACTCGTCGGTTCCACAGCGGAACTACAGAACACACAAATTAACTAGACAGAATTCTAACTTATCCCAAAAAACTGTTGTTCAAACAAAAGGAAAACAAACAACACTACTATTTTCATGGGACTTAAGCTGCAGAAGCATGGCAGGAGAGAAGAGACAGTGTGATAAACAAGGAGAAAGGGAATGAAAACAACAGATCTGCCTTGAGGGAATATAGAATAACAGACTATGCAAAAAGAGTTACCATATCTACAAGTGCTGAGGAGTGTGAGAAGGGATAGCCACTGACCTGACTTGCAGTGCAGTTGGAGAGGCAGGTCTTGTTGTCAGCAGCAAGGTAGAAATTAGTTGGACAAGCACACTTGTGTTCCCCGCCAGGAGAAAGGAGACACAAGTGGCTACATCCTCCATTGGCCACCTGACACTGGTGCTTGGGCACTGCACAGAGAGAGGGGGGGGAGAGAGAAAGAGAGGGTGGGGGAGAACAAAACCGAAAGTAAAGCATAATTAAATAGAACATTAGCTACATTCTTAATACCATACCCTATATAATCACATCCTATATAATAATATCATAAACTGTATAATAGTAATAACCTATGTAACCATACAGCATATGACCATGTCTTTTGGTTGGCAGGTGGGTAAATGAGGGGACTACTGTGTTGGGTGGGTTACTCTACCTTCAGGTTGGCGTAGTGAATGGTAAACCTTGACAGATTTGATAGCTTGCCAGGAGTTGAGCAGCTCAATTCCTTGGGCCCCAGTAGTTTTATGTGCTCGTCGGAGTGACTTGGATTTCCCATCTGTCCAGTAGACAAAGTCCTCAAACAGTGTCAGACCCATCACCCCCTGAATGTGATCATAGGACACTGGAGAGAGACATAATACAAAACAGTAGACCCATCATTAGTTGATGAGGAAAGTGAGAGAACACCATACACATGTAATTGAGGTGGCTTAGCAATCACACTTGTGTGATGAGTAACATAGCCTGAGACCTCAAGACTTGCGTTAGCTCCCAATCTAATGCCTAGGCTTTGGCTCAGCTGAAATGGTATTGTGGTGAGCAGGATACCCATGTAAACACTGATTAATCACATATTCTTATAGTGGAAAAAGTCCAACATTATATTCTTCCTTACCTTTGTGTATCTGTGAGCCGTCTATGTTGGCGAACAGAATGTGGTTGTCATCTGCCCAGTACAGCCTCTTGTTAGTGTAATCTATAGTGAGGGCAGTGGGGCTGTAGATCTCTTTGTCGATGATAACAGCATGCCCTCGACCATCCATACCCACACGACTGATGTGAGGGGATTCACAGCAGTCCACCCAGAATGCATACCTACACATGGAGGAATGTGGAGAGGTCTTACAAGGTGTCTCTTACAAAACATCATTAGAATGCTAGGTTAACATTAGGAAAATGACAATGAAAAAACAAAATTAGTATTCAGTGCTATAAAAACCCTCAGGTGTAAAAGTAGACTGCTCAGTATATCATCACATTGTATATTTACATTTGAGTAATTTAGCAGTCACTCTTATCCAGAGTCAATTTTCAATATTACATTTGCTTAACAATGTGCCAAGTAATTCCGTAAGGGAGGGGTCACCAATTGGTGATTTGACACGTAAATAACCTTTCTTCTAGATTGAGCCCTAACATAAACAGACCTTAATGACAAGCCTCCTGTTTGCTGAAAGTCGGACAGTCCAGCTTAGTGTGTAGTCGTGCTTGAGTGTTTGTTTAAGTTGTCAGTGGGGTTAGGGTTAGAGGTCCCAATTGTCTGATACAGTACCCTGACTGTGGATCCAGGGCCAGGTCAGTGGTGTTAGGGTTAGAGGTCAATGTGTCTGATACAGTACCCTGACTGTGGATCCAGGGCCAGGTCAGTGGGGTTAGAATTAGAGGTCAATGTGTCTGATACAGTACCCTGACTGTGGATCCAGGGCCAGGTCAGTGGGGTTAGAATTAGAGGTCAATGTGTCTGATACAGTACCCTGACTGTGGATCCAGGGCCAGGTCAGTGGGGTTAGGGTTAGAGGTCAATGTGTCTGATACAGTACCCTGACTGTGGATCCAGGGCCAGGTCAGTGGGGTTAGGGTTAGAGGTCAATGTGTCTGATACAGTACCCTGACTGTGGATCCAGGGCCAGGTCAGTAGGGTTCCTGATACCAGTGCTGACCAGGACAGTGGGGTACAAGCCGTTAGCTTTAGACACCTCCAGGCTCTTCCTCTCGATGTCACACCAGTACAGGTTTTTTCCTATCCAATCCAGGGCCAGTGCACTGGGGACCGCAGTCCGATGGACTATCTGGTGGGAAAGAGAGGGAGATAAAAAACTAGCAATGACAACAACAACAACCAAAACATTCATCATATGATTAATGTCCAAAACATATGTAAGATATGAAAAAAAAAATGTTAAAAACCTTATCCTTAATGATGGTGGAATTATACAGGAACTTTCACTCAATGTCTCTCAGTTTAGTCAGCTTTTGAATTAGCAAACCAGTTGTTAGGAATAAACAATAATAGTGCCAGCTGGCACATGAAACTGATGCCTTGAAACACTATTTCAGACCCAACAACACCCATGCAATGCCATTAAGGGACATCATGCGCTTTGAGGCCTTCTCTATCCTCATTTGCAAGAGATATATAGCCTTGCCAAATCGACTAGGCTGTCCCCTAAGCAGTAATTTAGACTAAACTGGAGCTTCAAACAGTCTCCAAAATGTCACAGATTGAGGAGTGTTTTCCGATAGGAAACTTGCTCCGGAGGCAGTAAAAAGACAGAGGGGGGAGTAGTTAATACACAATACTTTAGGTAGAGCCTGTGGTCTTCTGCTAGCTTTTCTTTTTGTTGCATTGATTTGAAGAATCATGTGGATTTGAGTCTTGTCAACATGTAAGGTCCCCCAAACCCTGCTGACTATAGACAATGAGCAAAGAACTATAATCACAATCCAAGTAAAAGCTGTGAAGTATTTCAAACAACGGAGTCAACATAATGATGCTCTGTGTCTTTCATTTAGGTGGGCTGGCTACTTTCTTATACAGACCTCACTGGAGGTGCTCCCCTGGTCTCTGAGCTGTACTCAGACTAGAAATCACCTCTTCTGCTTCTGATTAACTTCAATGATGCTTTATCATCCTGTTTCATCATTAACATGCCATATGTTTGCACAGAGTAAACACCCAGAGGCGCACATACTGGAGGCTTGCTAAGGGCTGTTATTGGAGAGGCAGATTAGAACTATGATTAACAAAAAAACACTGTACTCATTATTCAGTGTAATGTTCTGTCAGCGCAACAGTATAATGTTATTGTAGTTTAGGGTTAGTTAGAACATTACCTATAACCCAGGGGGATAGTTATAACATCATTGTCTAAAATACATTGTCAAGCATTGCCATAGAAAACACATTGAAATGTATGTAGAAAAACACTCATCCATTTCTGGCAGACTAAATATGGTACATGCAAAATATCCACCATTATTTTCCTTGCCGCAAAAGAGAAGAAACATATGCAGTTCATTTCACTGGGATTAACTTGCCTCTACCCTGAAGTAAATAAGCACAAATCCCCTAGCTTTGCCCATTCCATGTCTTATGCTTCAAAGAAGTCATATTCTAGGGCTTAAACTATGGTCTGCTTTATTCACTGTTCTCATAATTAACCTCCATGCTAAAACAACAGACCTATGTCAAATCCTTTAGCTGTGGCTGAGCTGTGGCAGGGTGCTGGTGGCAGTGAGCACTATTTTTAACACATTCGTGTACATTTCTCAACACATTTTTTGTCAATTCCTGAAATTAATGTGTTGAAAGCTGTGTTAGATTATTGACCAATTGCATTGCGGATCCAAAGTCAACACACTGGCCCTTACTCTCTGAAAAGTGACAACTGATAGCTTGGAGTGAGCCTCAGCCAGCCAGCAGCAGGTATACGAAACAAGGTAAATGCACTCTTTATCCGAATGAGGTGACCATTTGATGCTAATATAGCGTGAACACAGCAATATTTTAGCCCTGACAAATTTTAAGAAGTTAGGATAGTTAGGCAAAACCATGCACATCACTATCATATTTCACAGCATGCACTACTGCAGGTTGATAAAAAAAATATATAGTTTTTAACTTCTGTGTTTTTGCATTTAGCAGACGTTTGTGAAATGGTTGTTCCAGTTTAAATGGAACTTAGGTAGTCTCCACACAATTTACTGAACTCTGGCAGTCATTCTGAATGCAGGTTGCGGCTGAATAAAAATTCAAACTTTTAGAGATCCAAGCACTGGCTGGATTCCAATAGGAATTTACACCTCACATTGCAAACCATCATAATGTGACTCGCAGGTAGGCTTGCAAAACTCTGGTAGCTTTACAAATATCCCAGTTGGGAACATCCTGGGAACAGGTAGGAATAAGCAGGAAATCTGGAGTCCTTCAACCAGGATTTTAGGGAATTTTTGTTAAATTACTGGAATATTGCAACCTTACTTGCAGTCTTGAAGTGGCCTGTAAACCATGAGTTTCAGACCACTGTGTAAGGCTAAACTAGTCCTAAAAAAAAGGCACGTCTGTAATGTATTGTTATAAAGAATCATTTTAATGATGGCATTTGCATAGGAACTCACTTGTTGATAGCTACATGACTGAAAATAAACAAATTCAACAAACATGTCTCTGTCACCAACAAATACAGTACAGTCATGGGTGGTAACTCTACAATTCACTCAAAAAGGCAAGGCACATTGGGAAAGTATATTAGAGGTGTGTCTTAGTTTGTTATTTTTAACTACCCGTGAGTGGAAGTTCTGTATCAGTTTTAACTGTATATGTTAAACCTCATCTGTATATGGTAAACCAGATCTGGATTTTTTTGTCTCTAACAAGGAATAAATGGCTACCATCTCCAACAATAGTCTGTTCTCCTGTATCTCAGGTACACAATTGTTTGAGTAGGTTTCCCTGGATTGTGTATCTACCAGGCACTAACATGTTAGAAATATTTAAAGATGAATATTTTGCGTGTGCGTAATTTGTTTCATGTTAGATTTTGTATATGGAGCAATATAAACATTTTAATAGGCTACTTTTTTTTCTAAATGTCTTCCCCAGTCATTTACATCATTTTAAAAGTGGATTTAAGTGGAATACAACACTGTGTAATAAAACAACACTGTGACTGTTAAGTAACACAGCATATGTCATCCCTAACTATATGTATGATGTGTAACAAAATAACATTTTCTAAGAGTGTGGTGGAGGCTCAAACAGGGACTGTGGGTGACTGGTTCCGAGTCAGAGCTCTCGTCAAAAGTAGTGCACTGCATAGGGATTAGGTTGCCATTTGAGACGCAACCTGGGTGTAATTTAGCTGAATGAACCTCCTGCTCTCAAAATACATGTCACGAATCCCGTTTCCTGAGTCTGTTTTTTGCCTGTGTTCTGTCCTGGAGTGTTTTTTCCGGCGTCCTGGAACGCACCCTGTCTGGTTGCCGGGCAATGTAGCCAGTTGGGAGTTCTGATTACCCGCACCTGTATCCCATCAGCTATCTGCACACCTGGTCCTGATCATCATCTCTCCTCTTCATAAGCCCGGACCTGACATCCATTCCCTCCCGGATCGTTAGCCATGAACAGTATGTTGTGCCATAGTATCAGCCTCAAGTTGGATAGAATTTGTTTTGTTGTTTGTTACGTATTGCTTGCCTTAAACTTACCTCCGTTTGTTCTGTCTTCAGTTACTCACCCGGATCATTTACCCCATTCCCGCCTGGTCGTCGGAGGATTCCGCTACCCCAATGGATCCACCTATTTACTCCCATCAACTCACCACCGCTGCCCGCTACGCCACCTGGATATATCTACCCATTCACATTCACTTGTAAATAAATACTCACCTTCTTCCTACTCTCCTTGTCCTGGTCTGCTTCTGGGTTCGATTTTGAAAGAACGTGACAATACAATTCTAATGAAATGAGAGGACGGGGGGGATGGGATGCGTCAGGGTGTCCAGCAGGTGACCCCGTGATATCTGTGTGTTCTGGGCTCCAATCCCATGACCCAAATGGACCTCCATGATTATACAGACCTGTTGCGTTCAGCCAGAGAGCTAATCGTTGTCTCGTTAATAGGCATTGATTATAGCGCTGCCTCATTGTTTAATGCTTCTGTAAATGATACAAGTCCATTATGATGCCTGCCTATAAAGGATGAAAGGAAACAATCATCAATTGGGAGCAATTACATTTTCAACCTCTCTATCCATTGAAGGATGCATGCAAAATGGCACCCTATTCTGTTTATAGTGCACTACTTTTGACCAGGACCCGGTTGACCAAAATAATCTTAAGGCTAAGTTCATCATTAGATACTTTTGGGAAATGGGTTCCTGAGCACTTTATAAGGTATTTGGCACACAGCTGAAGAGTCAACTAAGTTGATTCACACTGCAATGTGTACTTCATTCAGTATGATCCTCATCTACATAAGAGAAGCCAGCAGGGCAGGAGAGGATGGTGAGAGGGAAATGGAGCATGGGGAGCAAGCTCTAAATGGTACTGTAGGTAGCATATTATTATTATTTACCCTGGCAAGTCAGTTAAGGACACATTTTTATTCACAATGACGGCCTAGGAACAGTGGTTTAACTGCCTTGTTCAGGGGCAAAATTAGTTTTTTACCTTGTCAGCTCAGGGATTCGATCTAGCAACCTTTCTGTTACTGGCCCATAGCTCTAACTATGTTTGCTGCCCCATATCACAGGGGCATCCAGGGACATCTGTATCCCAAGTCAACTAATGAGCTAAATATTATTGTATTTATGCAAGAAATTACCTAACCAATCAGAAGTGCACAAATCACTTAGGTCCCATCTTTGACAGCTCAATCATTTCCAATCTTGAGTAAACCCTGTAGAGGAAGCAACATTTTATGACAGACTTTCTATTGTGATTGTCAGAAATCTGCATTAAAAGCTAGAAATAACTAATCAAATCTTGAAATATATTAAGAGAAACACTGATAATCGATGGTCAGTTCATCACACTTGTACTGAGACGAGGTTGAATGTGCTTTTGGAACATTTACTTGGTCAGGTTTTCGTTGCAGTTGATTCATTGGATGGTGAGCCTACCCAAAGAGAGCGACATCTAATTGCATTTAGAAAGACATCTAAACTCTTCAAGAGGACCTTTGAGTTCACTTTCCCCACTGCCCTACAATGTTTGATGGGACTGATCACTCCATATGTGTGGTAGAACTGTTGTGAATGTGGATTTGAAAGTTATTTTGTTTTCTATATTGAATTGATCTGGATATTTACTGGTGATACTTGATATTACTATCGAAGGGTGCACCCAATTTTACCGGAGGTATTCAATCAATCAATCAAATATATTTATAAAGACATTTTTACATCAGCAGATGTCACAAAGTGCTATACAGAAACCCAGCCTAAAACACTAAACAGCAAGCAATCCAGATGTAGAAGCATGGTGGCTTGGAAAAAGTCCTTAGAAAGACAGGAACCTAGAAAGAAACCTAGAGAAGATCCAGGCTCTTAGGGGTGGCCAGTCCCCTTCTGGGTATGCCGGGTGGCGATTATAACAGTTCTCAAATGATAATCACAGTGGTTGTAGAGGGTGCAACAGGTCAGTACATTGAAATACTGTAGAACCATATACCAAGGTATTGAAATTGAACTAGGCCTATAATACTATTTTGTTAACATTGTTTATTGTGTAAATCACACTGTGAAACATTGTTGCAAATGTTATTATTTTTTAGAACTAAAATCTATTTTTCTAAAAATAAACAAGCAGGCATTTAGTACATATATTTACACTTTACATCCTGTCTCTGGTCTGGTCTTTCATATGATAATCTTATTACTGCTCTTCCCGAACATAGTCCACAGGTAAGTTGTGTTGTTAAGAGTGTTTGATGCTAAGTGCATGCTACATATAAATCACTCCCCTCTAGCAGCAGTACCTTAAGGTCACTCCCATTGAGTCTCATTCTGTTGATCTTCCGTCCGCTGGGTCTGGAAGAGTCTATCCAGTAGATGAACTCTTTCCTGTAGTCAAAGTCTATGTGAATGATGTTGTTCAGGCCCTGGATATAAGATAGACATTATTAGATTAGTTTATATTTATTGTCCTAGAAGAGGAAAATATTACCCCAGTTCAAACATTACATACACAAACCACATAGAAAAATAGCAGGAAACAAACAACAGAAATCAGTCAGACATTAAAAGTGAGTGCCCCAATGACCCAAACCTGCATATAAAGGCGGAAGCTACCGTGTAAATGGTGACAAATGCTACATGAAACACACCTTTCACCAGTTAAATTACTTTTTGAATTGCAATTTAGAAAATAAGCAACATTCAAAAGCAGATTAAAAAAAAATGTGATTAATTGGTACATCATGGTAACCTTTCATTCATTGCTTCAGTAATGTAATGAGCCGTCTGAGAGCATTTACTGGTGAGGGCATATTCTTCAGTGAGACTCTGAAACTCGATGTTTCACAGATGCAAGTAATACACACATAATGACCTGTAAACACACTTAGGCCTAGTTAATGTGTCCACCTGTGAAATGCAATAACAATATTGATTTTGGATGATTTCCCCCGTGAGTTGCAGTGACTGCCTCCAGCTATATTCTTAAACCCAGTGAAAACTGAAGCCCCACCAAGAGGAGCCTTAGCTATCAAAGAAATAAGAGCGAGGTACATCTCTTGCTGTCATGCTAAGAAGACCCCCTGTCAGTCAGACAGGAACGTCTGCCTAAACAATCGCACCTCCCCTACTGGGCTGCACAGAGGGTGCCAGGATAAGGTGTCAGAGAATCTTGACAGGCTGTACCAGACATCTTCATCAGATCATCAACACCCTCAAAGACAGCCTGAGCCAAAGAGTCCTCAGGGACCTCTCCGTGGGAGCAGAGAGGTCTCTTTCTTCTCTCAGAGCAGCACAGCTCTTAAGTGCAACCAGCAGCTCTCTGGTAGGAAGAACTGCACACAGACAGACTCAATCATTTACATGGTATATTACAAAAGAAGGAAAGACTGAGGTCTAAAGTAGGCCTATGTATGTAGGTCTATCATCAGGTCTAATAAGGCCTGTAGTAGGCCTAACTATATGATAACGGGGGAGATGGTAAGCCTCAAATATATTTGTAGTTTTACAAGGCGAGATACATTCCATGTGATGTTAATGTTTCATATTTTACACTGATTAGGTAATCTCAGATTTACATAAAATCATTAGTGGTATGATCTACATTGAACATGTGATGGTGTGATACATTGACACGAGGTCAGTGGAGTGTTAGCCAGACAGCAATGCAGCGGGGCCACTTAGTAGAGACAGCTGTAATATGCATATATTATGCAGATCCCCCACTTTAGCTACCATTAAAGCTAGCATGGTGATTAAAGTGAATTATTGCTGCTGAGGCCAGCCAGGCCACTCAACAGAACAGTCAGGAGAGGAGGAGATGGTTCTCAATAGGCCCCTATAGAATTCCCCCAGCTTAAACTCCATTCTCAGAGTGTGTGATTCACATAATGAACATGCGATAACATGGCAGTAGCGATGAGGCCTAACAGTGATTGAAATAGGCTCTCCAGAGGGATCTGGGTAAGACTATTTCCCTCTGCCAATCAACATGGGCAGGTCAACTCCCCCACAGGGAGGACGGGTGAATAATCACATTGAAATTGGAAGGTTGACAAGCTGGAGAATGACAGAGGGATGTAATGTGTTGCCTGAAGGTAGATGGATAGACAGGATATATAATATAGAGCTCTCTCTGTAAGAAGTAAGCCACTGTGGCTTTTCTGACAACTTCCCAACTCTCATCTCAACTTCATGACAAGGTCAGGCAAGGCTACCTAGGCCTCGTATAGCTAAAAATGCTTCTGATGTGAAGTATCTCTCCAAATAGCTATACCTGTATCTAAGTAACCTGGACCACTTACAAAATAATATATAAAGATAGCAAATGACAAATACAAACAAGAACTGTACATGTATCAATTAGCTTAGACAATGAAATACGAAAAGTTGTCAGTACTCGGTCCAAAGAAGACACTAAATGTAACTGATTTACATAATGACTCATGTTGGAGACAGAGAGTGTTAGTAGGGCTACATGAGGATCGGGAGTGTGGGCCCATTGTTATTACAGACATGTTACTATACAGATCTTAAGTTTTGCACCATTAAAGGTTTCACAGTGCTGGCTGTTACATTTCATCACCCTGTGTGACTCATTAGAGATGATTCACTCTCTCTCTCTTCAAAGGGGCTTTATTGGCATGGGAAACATGTTTACATTGCCAAAGCAAGTGAAATAAACAATAAACAAAGTGAAAAGAAACAACAAAAAAATGAAATTAATAGTGAACATATTAACATATTAGACATATTGGTCTCGCGTTAAGTGACGTGGAGCAAGCTTATAAAGCCTTCATAAACACTACATAAATGTGTCACAAATCATTTAAAACCATATGTAACGCTCTTTAAATATAAAGGGGTCATAATATGGCATAACTCTTTGACATAACCACCCATGTCAAATGTGACATAAATCTGTGTTTTATTAAGGGTGGCATAAGCACCGCTGGCTTTTTTGTGAAGCAGGCTTCACAAATAATTTTTTATCTTGTCATGCATCTTGGTAGAGCATTGCAACACCAATATAGTGGGTTGTATTTCCGGGACCATCCATACGTAAAAATGTATGCATGCATGACTAAGTAGTTTTGGATAAAAGTGTCTGCTTCTGCTAAATTGTGCATATTATATTACTCTAAAACATTTCTAGGATGGCACAACCTCTTCAGTTTTCTCTGTTTTCTTTTTCCAGGTTTCGGATTTCCCCATTTTTATTCCTGTTTTCTACCAATTTTGTCATACTTCTTTCATTTAAAAAAGAAAGGATTTTCTGTGTTCCCAACAATGCTTAAACCACATCAGGGAACAACTTTTGAGGTCTGGAAAAAAATCTAAGAAACTTAGATTTTTGAGTGTAGTTTCCCTTTAATTCAGTGCACATGCCCTGCACTGTTCTTGTTTCTGTAGCACAATAGGCGCACATGTGATGAGTTCGCAAATCAAATGCCGACTTGTGGTGCCACTGGACAGAGAAAAACTATGAAATGAACCTCTACGGGATCAGTGACCCAAAGCAGTACTATTGAGCTAACGTAGGCTAATATGATTAGCATGAGGTTGTAAGTTACAAAATAAATTCCCAAGACATAGACATATCTGATATGGGCAGAAAGATTACTTTCTTGTTAATCTAACTGGACTGTCCAATTTACAGTAGCTATTACAGTGAAAGAATACCATGCTATTGTTTAGGAGAGTGCACAATTATGAACTTGAAAATGTATTAATAAACAAATTAGGCACATTTGGGAAGTTTTGATACAACATTTTGAACAGATATGCAATGGTTCATTGGATCAGTCTAAAACTTTGCACATACACTGTTGCCATCTAGTGGCCAAAATCTACATTTCACCTGGGCTGGAATAATGCATTATGGCCTTTTTTCTTGCAATTCAAAGATGGTACAAAAAATACAAAATTTCAATGTATTATCTTTTACCAGATCTAATGTGTTATAATCTCCTACATTAATTTCACATTTCCACAAACGTCAAAGTGTTCCATTTAAAATAGTATCAAGAATATGCATATCCTTGCTTCAGGTCCTGAGCTACAGGCATTTTAAGTCGAAATTTGAAAAAAAGGGTTGGATCCTTTTAAAAAGTTATTTATTGTAATTAAAATGAGTTTTAGTAGTTAAGTGTAGTTAAGTGTTGAGTTATATTATATATAGGTACCTCAATCGTTATTTCAAAAGATTTTGGTGACTTATATTGCATATATCCTTGCTTCAGGGCCTGAGCTCAGTTAGATTTGGGTATGTCATTTTAGGTGAAAATTGAAAAAAAGGGGGATATCCCTAAGAAGTTTATAGTAAGTGCAGACACATGCGATATAGAGTATTTATGGATTTGCTATGAATGATCGAAGGCATCTCACTTCAAACAAAGTATTACAGGACACTACATAAAGTGTCAATAAATATGTTATTAATGTACTGCTAATTTTTGAAGGTGCTCATGATCCACAGGTTACTGTAGGGTGTGAAGGGTATTTCAATTTGATGAAAGGTATTTAAATTTGATGGACCTGCAAAGCTTGTGTTTGTGTGTGTCAGAGCCAAGATGATTTGGAGTAGTCGAACCTGAGACTACCGCACCAGGTAATCATTCGTCTTCTGTTCTCATTCCCTCATTATATTGTTGTGTGCGTGTTTATGTACTGAGGAATGTGACTTAGTTCCATAAGAAAGCCACTTTCAATTTCCTTATGTTGGGGGATTTTATCAAGGTAAGTGTTTCTTGGTATAATGTCGTCCCCAACCATTCAAAGTTGGCTTTACTGGGAGTGACCATTGAATTCTATGGGAGTGACCTTACTGAGTAAAGTATTTGTCATCATTCCCCCTGGTCGACACTAGTTAACACAGCCACAAAATCATAATTATGACTAAACCCTACCCATTTCCACAATTTCTCTTCTTCAAATTAGATTTGAAACCTAAACCTAGCTAATAAAGGTTTGATGGGTTGGTCCACCAGGATGGGTGGAAGTGTCTGGGAACGAGAGTCACAAACCTGAATTCAATTCAGAGCATGTGCCATCCTTCAGCACAACATGTCATTCTTTATAAAGCACAGACCTTCACCTGGAGCGAGTGGACTACAGGGGATTGCAACATTTGACCTCTGGGTCTAGGGCTCCCTTGTGTGTCTGCTTGGTCCTCAGGTGGTCCTTCCTCGCCTCTGTAGATCCAACACAAATCCAGATACCATTGGCCAGTCCCAGCATCAGACCACCAGACGAGGCGCGGAGGAGGGACCAAAGATTACACCGTCACCCGGAGCGAACAGGCCACAGGGAAGCACCACCTTTGATCTCTGGGTCTAGGGCTCCCTTGTGTCTACTTGCTCCACAGGTTGTCCTTCCTCCCCGTTACAGATCCAGATCCCGACCCAGCACCTGCCCACTTCCCGATGTGTGTTTTTCCCCCCGTTCTGCAGCACTAGACCAGCACCAACCCTTGGCCTCCAGTCCCTGGTCCAGCGCGACTTCCAGTCCCGGCCCCAACCCCAACCCTGGACACAGCACCGATCAACCACAACTGCCAAATCCTTTGAGCAACTGCCAGCACAGACCCACCCCTTCCCCTCCACCAACACAAAGACACAGACATATTGTGGCATGACTGACTGGACTAACAGCATTTTCTGATTATTTTTTGATTCATTGATTGCTTTGTTTTGTTGATTGGATGACCATTAGTTTATTTTACCTAATTTGAAGGGATTACTTACTGTTTGATTTGTTTATTATTTGGATTTTTTTTTAAATTAATTATGGATTTGAATTTTAACTTGTTGAACATTTTAAACTGTAATGAATTTTGGAATAACCAAATAAAATTACATTTATTATGCACATGTTTAAATCATATTCAACATAGTGGGTTATGTCACATTTGACATGTTTGATTATGTCACACAGTTATGCCACATGTATGAACCCTTTACAACGCATAACGTGGTTATTATGTCATTTAAAAAACATTTAACCTTCATTTAACTAGGCAAATCAGTTCAGAACAAATTCTTATTTACAATGACGGCCTATATAGATGCTTTGTAACACATTCATGTAATGCTTATGAAGGCATTATGAATCCTTTATAAGCTGAATGTTATTTAAAGCGGGACTGATATTTCTAACGTTATATTATCAGCTGTGTACAGTGTTTTGACCTTTTACTGTAGCGGGAAATAAAAGGGTCACAGAGTGTTTCTTGGTAGTCTGAAAGGTATCTACTTTTACACAAAAGGATACACCTCACTCACGAGGTTATGTGCTTAGAAAAAAGAAAGCACCTGCACCATATCAGATATATAGTTGAAATGTATAACAGTTTGAATCCCAATATTACATTTTTTTTTAAAGTTTATTAATTATGAAAAATATCATTAACATTCACCCAATGAGGCCACTCTTGGGCGATTTGGTCATCTGACTGCATGAAAGATCTACGATGAATCCACTAATTATATGTCACTCTGTCTGCTAAATGTGTACAATTGTAACATTGAAAATATAAACAAAATGGCAGAGTAGTAGCAAGGTAATCTGACTGACAGTGACAAATATATGCAAACCAGGTATGGTTATAGATCTAATTGTATATACTTGATTTTCTGGTTTCTGTCATTTTATCCTGAGTTGTTCTTATTTTGTCAAAACAGAGTGACAGACATACTAGGGATTCCTATGCATATTTTGGCATCAGTTTAAAACAAATACTACCACTTGTGTAGATAAATGGTTTCCTCTTACCTGTTTCAAAATGGTGTAATTTGATCCATCCACACTTAGTTTACGGATTTCATGATGATCTGCCAGGACGAGAAAAGGTTCCTCCACTGAAAGGAAGAGAACCATAAACATCCTTTAGAATAAGGTAAATGCCTCCAGTGTGGCGCAGTGGTCTAAGGCAGCGCCACTAGAGATTCTGGGTTCGAATACAGGCTCTGTTGCAGCCGGCCACTACTGGGAGACCCATGAGGCAGCGCCCAACGTCGACCGGATTAGGGGAGGGTCCCATCGCGCCTACTAGCGACTCCTGTGGCGGGTTAAGTGGGCTTTGTGTCAAGAAGCAGTGCAGCATGTTTGGGTTGTGTTTCGGAGCTCTCAACCTTCGCCTCTCCCGAGTCCGTATGGGAGTTGCAGCGATGAGAAAAGACTACCAATTGGACACCATGAAATTTGAGAGAAAAAGGTAAACATTTCTTAAATTGGAACAATTCCATCAGTCTCAAAACACATTTCATGCAATTCTACGTCAGAAGACATTAGCTTACATTACAGGCTACTAATTATAATTGCCAGTGTCATTGATTCACCTAAAGATGAAGCCATAGGCTACTACTCACGGTGATTGATGGCTGATGTGCTCATCGTGGCAATAGCTTATCTCAAGATGAGCTAATGTTACTTTGTAAAACAGTCCTGCTGTTCTCTAAAAATTGGGTTGTTGAGAAACATTTGTTCTATTGGTTCTACGGACAGATTAGTCTTGTCTTTTCAGTAGTAGGCATTTGCCTTCCAAACTGTACGTTTTTCGTGCAATTGTATTTAGAAATGTGCAACAGGCAAACAGACAGCCGCAACCAACTCTAGAAATATAATTGTTTGGAAAACACTGCCATTCAAAATGCCACTCTCATTTAGTGATTACCTACACCCAGTGCTCACATGTGAAAACACACAGCTCATTTCTTTACTTAGAAGAGCTTGAGCACTATAAATAGGCTTCAGGTTGGCTTTCTTGGTTTGGAGAACAATGGAGACCAATTTTGGAGAGAGAGTTAGAGGAAGAGGAGTGAGAGTAAGAAGGGGACAAGGACAAGGAGGAGGTCAAGGACAAAGAAGAGGACGAAGACAAGGAAGGAGGAAGGAGAACAATCACAGATGACATCCGGGCCACTTTGGTTGACCATGTGGTCAAACATGGTTTGAGTTTCAGGGAGGCTGGGTAGAGGGTCCAGCCTAACTTGAGCCCACTACAATGCAGCAAGTGTCATTTGGACATTTCAAAATGAGAACAGGTAAGTAAACCTACCATGCTACTGTACATACAACACTGTAGCACTTCAGGCACTGCCATAACATTGCATTTCATACTGAAAGAAATCCTGCACCCTAACCATTCACATCATGTTTTTGTAGAATTGCTAGATGACCCTTCAATGGAGGAAGAAACAGTCTGTTCACAGCAGAGCAGGAACAACACATAGTGAATATGGTCATTTCAAACAACAGCATACGTTTACGACAATTGCAACACCACATCATCACTGAAAAGACAACATTCAGTAACATAAATAGGGTGAGTTTATCTGCACTCGGCCGTCTCCTGAAACAGCATCAGATTTGTAGGAAGCAGCTCTACAGAGTACCATTTGAACTAAATTCTGACAGAGTGAAACAACTGCACTATGAATACATATAAGTAAGCTATATTAACCTGTAATTGGTACTGTATTTTAGTGCATTGTGCTACATATTGACTGCTCTGTCTATTCATACTGTCATACAATAATGTTTAGTCTTGTCAGAGAGTTATGGAAATAGATGCTGCTGCAGAGCATCATGATTTTGTCTATGTTGATGAGGTCGGCTTTAACCTACCCGAAACAAGACGTAGGGGAAGAAACCCCATAGGACACCGCACCGTCGTGAGTGTCCCTGGACAGCGTGGTAGCAACATCAATGTGTGCAGCCATTAGTCAGAACGGTATCCTTCATCATCATGCCACTCTTGGTCCTCACAATACTGCCCACATTATCACCTTCCTTGACACCCTGCATAATATCCTCATTCCCAATGACCAGAAGAATGGGCCAGAATGGGCCAGAGCAGTCCGGGTTTGTTGTCATCTGGGACAACGTAAGTTTCCACTGGGCTGCTCTGGTCCACAACTGGCTCATTGACCATCCGCAAGTTTTGATGCTCAACCTGCCATCATATTCTCCTTTTCTAAACCCAATAGAAGAGTTATTTTTGTGGTGACATTGGAAGGTATACGATCGCCAACCCCACCAACGCATACCCCTTCTCCAGGCAATGGAGGAGGCCTGTGGTGACATAGACTAGGGGGCATGCCAGGGCTACGTCCATTGCTGTTTAGCCAGAGAGAACATCGCTTGTGATGTTGATGAGGTGCTGTAGCCAGCTCAAAATAGGAGACAAAATGCACCCTAATTGTTTTTTTCTTTACAGTAACAAGCCTATTTGTTTATCTTCTACTGTATTTGTTTTGTCTCTTCCTGTTCATCCCAAAATCTGGATGAAAATACAATGTTTTGAGAAAGAAATACATTTTATTTTTTCCTCCTGTGCTTTTCTGTTTATAGTGTAAATATATACTGAATAGGCATACATACTGTATATATTTGTGCACATACATGTACGTGTGAGTGCTATGACAAACTGCCGTGGACTCCACTGCACACTGAACATGCAAAAGACACAAGATAGTAGTGTTTTACATTGGTCACATCCATGTGTAGTTGGCGTGTATAAGAGCTAATCATTTGATGGTTTGTGTGTAGAGTTTTGATGTAAAAACACAATTTTGAGAAGAGTTAAAATAGTTTTGAATGAAGTGTTTCGTTTTGCAAGAGACATGTGATGTTTCACATGTTAAGTGTGTGTTTTGAGTCTAGAGAAAAGAGGCTATGGTTTCAGAATGTGTAAGCAATTGTCAAAAACTATAATCCACAGTTCGTTTTTTAAAACTAAAACTAAACTCTATGGCTAAAGTATGCTCTCTGGTGTATTTTTAAAATTGAGAGCGGCTCCTGTGGTTGAAAAAAATAAAAATAATAATAACTTAATTTTTATTTTAGTATAAAAATTAGTATTTATTTTTCCGACTTAGGCCCAGCCCCTGACTCACACAATTGACCAATTTATTTATGAATCAGTTACCTAATCAAGGCAGGTCCTCCAAGTTACCCACGTGGGCCCCCTACCTCGTCTCCTCCCCCATCTGATTATAAGCAGAGTGGCAGCAGCTGGCTGTCTACACTCATTGAGAGTGGGCTCCTGAATCCTCCTGTGGTTGTCGGTTACAGTATATACTGTATAATGTGTGTTTATATACTCAAACACACACACACATAAATATGTATATATACATACATACATATTTTTTATTTGCTGCCTGTTGGGCCCCCAAGGGCCAGGGGTTTCAGCCCCGGTAAGCCCCTGCATTAATCCGGCCCTGATCAGACTGCAGTACCAGTATATTACAGTACAAGCTCGACATTTCTAAATATACATGCAGGTAAAAATTATTTAGAATAACACTTAAACTTCAATTTAAATTATGTAAGATACTGTATATCACTAGTGAATTAATCCAATGGACTACAGTATATTATAGTACAAGCTTGCTGCCAAGACATGTGAATAGCTTTACCTGAGAGAGCCTTGCAGGTGTTGGGGTTTCTCTCCAGGGCTTCGTAGCCTTCTACACACAGACACTTGAAGGAGCCGTAGGTGTTGATGCAACGCTGGCTGCAGGGCAGGCTGGAGGAACATTCGTTAATGTCCACGCACGTTTTCCCATCATCTTTCAGCCGGAATCCAGGCCAACACTTGCACTGACATCACACAAACAAAAAAGTAATGAAGCATTTTTAGTCTAGACAAATTTAACAAATAATAGTTTATATTCCATTACTCAGGCTTTTCAGCAGCTGGTCGATACAGTAAAATGCTATGCAGAGATAGATGGACATTTAGCTGCATTATTCAATTGTGCCTAATTGTCTTTCAACAACACTCACTTAACTATACACAATACATTCTAGGTAAAGATACCTTAATAGAAAATCACTCAAGTAAAAGTGAAAGTCACCCAGTAAAATAATACTTGAGTAAAAATCTAAAGGTGTTTAGTTTAAAATATACTTCAGAATCAAAAGTAAAGTATAAGTATTTTCAAATTCCTTATATTAAGCAAACCAGATGGCACCATTGCCTTGTTTTCTTTATTTTTATTTACAGATAGCCAGGGGCACACTCCAACACTCAGAAATAATTTACAAACGTAGCATGTGTCTTTTTTGGGGTGTCAGTGTAAATGTATGGAGTAAATAGTACATGATTTTCAAGTCATCAAAAATAAAAAAATTAAAATAAAGTGCAGATACCCCAAAAACGACTTAAATAGTATGTTAAAGTAACTTCTAATTGTCTCATTCATCCCCCCTCCTATCCCCTGTAACTATTCCCCAGGTTGTTGCTGTGAATGAGAATGTGTTCTAAGTCAACTTACCTTGAAAAATAAGGGTTCAATAAAAAGAAATACTTAAGTATTTTACACCACTGGTTAAATCAACACAAAGAGTGGGACCATATACACACTGGAACCAGGACCATTAAACCACTGGCCAGTCCCAGCATCAGACCACCAGATGAGGTGCAGAGGAGGTACCAAAGATCACAGGGAAGTACCACCAAAGAACTATGGGTCTAGGGCTCCCATGTGTGCCTGCTTGCTCCTCAGGTTGTCTTTCCTCCCCTCTACAGATCCCAAACCCAGCACCAGCCAATGTTCCTGTTTTTCTCCAAGGCCCAGAGTCCTAGCACTAGACCCAGCACCAATCACTGGTTTTCCAGTCCTGGTACAGCACGATCCTGGTACAGTGTAATTTTCAAGTCCCAACATCAACCCAATTTTTCCCAGTTTCAGCCCAACAGCAGCACCAACCCTGGACTCAGCACTAACCCTTGTCGTGGCAGAATCATAATTATTTAGGTAACATTTATAAATAAAATGTTTTATTTATTTTATTGCATGCTTATGTGAGATATGTCATTAGAATGTCGATTTTTTTATAATATTGTTGGGTTCAGTTACTTGGGCCACAGAGAGGGGAGAGGTCAAGCTTGTCTTCATATGTAAACATATCTTTTAAACCATGTGAATGGATGATTGAAGGTGAACCAATTATCTCTTGGCTCCACAATGTCTGTGTGCCAGTCACTGTGTCTCCGTGAGCTTGTCCAGAATGGGAGTGTCTAAAATGACAATTGATATATATCCTAATGTCTTGGTACTATGTAGTACCAAGAACGAGAAATAGAACCACTAGGCAAGGTAGCCTAGTGGTTAGTGCGTTGGACTAATAACCGGAAGGTTGCAAGTTCAAATCCCGACCTGACAAGGTATAAATCTGTTGTTCTGCCCCTGAACTGGCACTTAACCCACTGTTCCTAGGCCGTCATTGAAAATAAGACATTTTTCTTAACTGACTTGCCTAGTAAAATAAAGGTAAATTAAACATTTTTTTTTAAATTAGGAGAGCAAACTGAATGATAATTTATAGCTAATGCTGTCTGGCTATGGGATACTCCTCTCTCAAGTAAAGTCTTCCTTTGTAATGTTCCTAAGATCTGTTATTCGTCATGTGAGTTGAGATGAGTGTGTCTTGGCTATAAATGATACTAAGAACTGTTTTGTAAGCACTCTCAGAGAATTCATTTATAGACACTGAATTGATCTGAGAGTCACAGGGTTGTGATGGAGCTCATATAATTAAATATGGACTTTATGATAACTCTGACTTGTGTGTGGTTTGCTCTCATGATTTGGTAAATACAGGAAATTTCCACTACACCCTAGATACAGCACCGACCAACCACAACTGCCAACTTCATCCAGCAACTGCCAGCTCAGACCACATGACCGAATATAAACAGTGTAGCCATTCCCTCCACAAGCCAATCAAACAAGCTAAGCGTCAGTAAAGAGACAAAGTAGAGTCGCAATTCAACGGCTCAGACACGAGAGGTATGTGGCAGGGTCTACAGTCAATCACGGATAACAAAAAGAAGCCCCGTCGTGTCTTGTTCCCAGACAAACTAAACAACTTCTTTGCTCGCTTTGAGTGCAATACAGTGCCACTGACATGGCCCGCTATTAAAATCTGCGGGCTCTCCTTCAACGCAGCCAACGTGAGTAAAACATTTCAACGTGTTAACCCTCGCAAGGCTGCCGGCCCAGACGGCATCCCTAGACGCGTCCTCCATGCATGTGCAGGAGGCTGAAGAAGCATGTGCAGCAGGCACCTCAGGAGGCTGAAGAAATTTGTCACCAAAAACACTCAAAAACTTTTACAGATGCACAATAGACAGCATCCTGTCAGGCTAAATCACTGCCTGGTACGGCAACTGCTCCGCCCACAATCGTAAGGCTCTCCAGAGGGTAGTGAGATCTGCACAACGCATCACCGGGGGCAAACTACCTGCCCTCCAGGGCAGCTACACCACCCGATGTCACAGGAAGGCCAAAAAGATCATCAAGGACAATAACCACTCGAGCCACTGCCTGTTCACCCTGCTATCATCCAGAAGGCGAGGTCAGTACAGGTGCATCAAAGCTGGGACCGAGAGACTGAAAAACAGCTTCTATCTCAAGGCAATCCAACTGTTTAACAGCCATCACTAACATTGAGTGGCGTCTGCCAACATACAGACTCAATCTCTAGCCACTTTAATAATTAATACTTGGATGTAATAAATGTATAAATAAATGACACTTTATATCATGTTTACATACCCTACATTACTAATCTCATATGTATATACTGTACTCTATACCATCTACTGCATCTTGCCTATGCCGTTCGGCTATCGCTCATCCATATATTTATATGTACATATGCTTAATCATTCCTTTACACTAAGGTAGTTGTGTGAAATTGTTAGATTACTTGTTACATATTACTGCACGGTCAGAACTAGAAGCACAAGCATTTCGCTACCCTCGCATTAACATCTGCTAACCATGTGTATGTGACCAATAAAAATGTATTTTATTTGACGATTGTCAGTTACGTAGTTGCTTTACTGATAATCTCAGTGCGTCCTTGCTGGGATGACACAATTAATCTGCTGCCGGAGAATTACAACACCAAACACATTGGTTCACCGTTACACAGGAGCGGACAGGACACAGCATCCCATAATGTTCTGAATAATGGCCAAGTCTACCTCGCTCCCTATTCCACTGAACTGTTTAGGAGTAACAAACACAAGTCCAACATTCATTGGAAACTGTTAAACCACCTATCCACTACCCTCCTGCTTCCCAGGGATGTGCAACTCAACCCTGGGCCTAACAACACCGAGCCAGCACTGATCTCCGGAGTGGAAAGTAGCGGATGGCCACTGATCGTCGCCGCTGTGGAAGTGGGTGAGTGCTTTGGTCTCATGGTTTCCCTTGACTCACCCGGCTCCAAAATGGAATTTGACTCTCCAAACATATCCAAGTCACTATGCGCAATCCCTGACTCCTATTCACGCAAGTTGTTTTAATGAGTTCACCGCATCCAGTGAAAGGGGAAGGTATAGTTAATTGCACTACCGAACTTCCCCTAATCAAAACGGCCTAAAACCAGTCGTCAGAAATCACAGAACATTTTACTTTTTTCAATGTGTCAAGTCATCTGGGACCCACGAGTTAAGAGCAAAGCACTTGAACATTCGCAGTGACATTCCAAAAAGTGATCAAATTCAACATCTTCTCACAAACTCCAACCTTGACTTCCTCTACCTTTCAGAGACGTGGTTCCATAAAAACTCTCCATGTGCTGCTTTGATTGTGGATGGCTACAATGTTTTCAGGAGAGACCGGATCGAAGGAAGAGGGGGTGTGATGATTTACATTAATTAAAGAACATATCCGATGTAAACCAATTGTGTGGTCATATGATAATGAACTAGACTGTATTGGCCTAAACATTACACTGTTTCTCCAAATGTCTCTCACCCTTATTGGAATGTATAGACCACTTTCCACCAAAAGTGTGTTGTTTGAAAAGTGTAATAACATGCTTAGGGAATGTCATTTTAGGAAATAAGTCATCTTAATGGGAGATTTTAACACTAATTATGAAGACAAGTCTTGTAGGAAAACTCTCAAGTGGCTCTCTAATACATTTGACCTTACATAGCTAGTTAAAGGGCCTACCAGGGTGACTTATTGCTCTAAAACACAAATTGACCTGGTGTTCAGTAATAAACCAGAGAGTGACTAAATCATTCAATATGGTTACTGGGCTATGTGATCATAATCTGACACCTGTAGTCAGAAAGCTTTCTAAGAACAGGTTTAACCTCTCGACTGTTAGAAAGCCTGATCAACTCAGATTACCTAAGAGTGAATTAAATTATTTTGAAAACGCAATTAAGGGAATTAACTGGAATGATCTCTTGTCCTATACAGATGTGGAAGCTGATAGGTTTTTCTATCCACAATCCAGACAACTATAAATGGTTTCCAAAAGAAAATCAAATCCAAACCTGGCCAAAGGAGCACTCTTCCTTGGCTAAATGGAAACTGATGAAAGAACGAGATCATGCTCTAAAAACCTCCCTGAAGTCCAAATTAGACCATGACAGATATAGGTTGACCATGTTGACAAATAAGGTGATGAAATAAATCAGACAGGCCAAGGTAAACTTTTTTTATTAACATAATTGGTGAAGCAAAGTGAAATTCTAAATCGATCTGGGAGAATCTAAAAAGAGTTAATAGGGAAAGACCATAGTAACACTGCAAAAAGACTAGACATCATGGTAAATGACAATCTGACACAGGATGCAGTCGAAATAGCAATAGCCTCCAATTCCTACTTTATTTGACTCTGTCAAGGTACTGACACAGAACCCCTCCACAGGTTTCTTGGGCTCAGTGCTAGCGAATGACACTGAACCTGTCTCTTTTATGACTCTTCCATTCATAAAAACTACAAAGAGTCACCATTGGCCCCATTACTAAGGTCACCAACATATCTATTGATCAGGGGGTGTTTCCAAGGGTCTGAAAGTTGGTCATAATAACGGCCATCTTTAAATCGGGTGACCTTGCTGACGTAAGTAACTACAGGCCCATTAGTATACTACCTGTGGTGTTGATGGCTGTTGAAAAGTGTGTAGCAGAACAACTGATTGCCCACCTCAACAACAGCCCCTTCACATTACAATCCATGCAGTTTGGCTTCAGAGCACAACACAGAAACAGCCAACTGCTTTCTTCTGGAAAATTTGAAGTCCGATATGGACAAAGGCGGCATTGTTGGGGCTGTGGTTCTGGACCGTCTTGAGATGGATTAATTTTTACTTCATTTTACCTTTATTTAACTAGGCAAGTCAGTTAAGAACAAATTCTTATTTACAATGACAGCCTAGGAGCAGTGGGTTAACTACCTTGTTCAGGGGCAGAACAACAGATTTCTACCTTGTCAGCTCAGGGATTCGATCTAGCAACATTTTGGTTAGTGGCCCAATTCTCTCTAATAACCTGCCCAGAGACTACGGTTGAAAATGAGCCGACTGGCTAAAACCGACACTTTTACTGAAACGTTGAGTAATGTGCACTGTCCCTGTAAAAATAAAAATAAATCAACTCAAACTCAGATGAAAGAGAAATTATTTTATTACTTAAAAAATATTATTGGTCAAATATTTGGGGAAGCCTGGCTTCCCTTGGCATCCATGAATACACACCACTACCTGTTTAGAACAAGGCACTTAAGTAATACTGCAAATAATGTGGCAAAGAAACTAACACTTGTTCTGACTAAAAATAGTTATGTTTGGGGCAAATCCAACACAACATATCACTGAGTACCACTCTTTATATTTTCAAGCATAGTGGTGGCTGAATAATGTTATGAGTATGCTTATCATCGGCAAGGACTGGGGTGGTTTTTAGGATAAAAAGAAAAATAATACAGCTAAGCACATGCAAAATCCTAAAGGAAAACCTGGTTCAGACTTCATTCCAACAGACACTGGGAGATGATTTCACCTTTAGGCAGGACAATAACCTAAAACAGAAGGCGAAGTATACACTGGAGTTGCTTACCAAGACAACATTGAATGTTCCTGGGTGGCCTAGTTACAGTTTTGACTTAAATAGGCTTAATCTATGGCAAGACTTGAAAATTGATTTCTAGCAATGATCAACAACCAGCTTGAAAAGTTTAAAAAGAATAATGGGAAAATATTGTACAATTCAGGTGTGTAAAGGCTCTTAGAGACCTACCCACAATGACTCAGCTGTAATCAAACCTTTTTTGTAAGGGTATAATGCCATGGAACTCAAGGTCAACAGGCCACATCAGGTCTGCAAGTCACATTGTGCAGGCTTGCAAAGTGATTCATAATTCCAATTGGAATTTAGCTTGTACAAATATTTTGAATGTTCTATCACCTCATCCTGCATTCAGAATGACTTACATGGTTGGGAAGACTAAGATATGAGACTAACTAAAGCATCAAAACTGGAACAACCATTTCAGTAATGGGTTAAAAGAAGTAATAGAAACATATTGGATTGGTTTAGAAAATGTTTGTAATGTATTTTTGGATTGTCATTTATAAATTGATTATTATTAATCCATTTACATGCGCAAACATATTTCTTGAACAATTATAAAACTCAACCTGCCTTAAACAATGTTGGGAAATATGATAATGATGGGTGTGGTTTTAGTATCACATTGATTAGATTAGTGTTTTTGTGTAGCCTATCGTTTAGAGTGTCGGACTTGTAACCGAAAGGTCGCAAGATTGAATCCCCGTGCCGAAAATGTAAAAATCTGTTGTTCTGCCCCTGAACAAGGCAGTTAACTGATAATAAGAATTTGTTCTTAACTGACTTGCCTAGTTACATAAAGGTCAAATAAAAATACAATTTGTTTTAGACCTCTGTAGGGTAAAACTAGGCCCTCAAAATAAGACCTTATGAAATACGTATGACATGGGTGTCAAACTCATTCAATGTAGAGCCTAGTGTTTGCCTCCCATTCAATGAATACCTAGACAATCAGGTGAGGGGAGTTAAATTATAATTAGTGACCTTACCTTATGAATCAAGTACAAGGAAGCAAAAACCCTGATCGAAAATCCGCAGACTCGGCACTCCACGGAATGAGTTTGACACGTGGCGTATGACATTGTGTTAAATAAAATAAACATTTTATGATAACATAATCACTTAGGATCTCACTTGGGGGAGTCCATAGGACTGAAAATGGATGAATGCAATTATTTGTTTAGTTTTACTTAACCTTTATTTTACCAGGTAAATTGACTGAACACATTCTAATTTACAGCAACGACCTGAGGAATAGTTACACGGAGGAGGTTGTGGGATGAATGAGCCAATTAGAGATGATTAGGATGATTAGGTGACCATGATGGTATGAGGGCCAGGACACCAGGGTTAACATCCCTACTCTTACGATAAGTGCCATTGGCTCTTTATAGTGACCATAGAGAGTTTAGGGCACCTGTTTAACATCCCATCTAAAAGACAGTACCCTATGCAGGCCAATGTCCTTAATCACTGCCCTGGGGCATCGTGATATTATTTTAGACCAGAGCAAAAGAGTGCCTCTTACTGGCCCTCCAACATCACTTCCAGCAGCATCTGGTCTCCCATCTAGGGACTGATCAGGACAACCCTGCTTAGCTTCAGAAGCAAGCCAGCAGTGGGACACAGAATGGTATGCTGCTGGCAATGCAACAGCAATGTCTCTGTCAATAACAAATACAATCATGGGGTGATAAATATTTTAACAAGTTATTACACTAAGCAGTGTGTTAATTTGACACTCATTTCAGTGTGTATATGGTCCCATTCTTTCAGTGTTGATTTAATTTAATACTGGGTAATTTGCTGTGTAGCTCCTCAATGTGCCAGTAGATCTACTCACAAAGTTGCACACAAGACCAATAAAAACAGAGCGGAATCAGTATGATGACATAAATGTCATAGCTCAAGAGCTAACGAAAAAATGAAATAAAATTGGTGCTATTCAGCAACTCCAGCCCAAAATAACTCAAAATGCTTATATCAGCTGTTACTGGCCCCTGCTTTAAGCCTCTCTGATCCAGAATTCCCAACCTCGAGGGCCTTTCTGCTGATCTATCTGTTCCGGCCTAGAGATGGATGAGCTAGCTACTAGGGGTCTTCATTGATGTGCTCTCTGGTCATACAGATCTGCTCTGCTTTAGTATCTAGACAGCCAGGCCAGGGAAGACTGTTTTAGTCTGTCCTTCTTGGTCACTTTGTGATGCAGGGAGCATGGGGTAGGACAGGGGCAGGAGAGAAAGCCCAGAGTGAAGGTCAGGATGTGTTATTCTGATATCTCTGATGGCCGCAAGGTCACCTTGGTGGGTGGCCGTGCCCTGGATTCAGGTGAGACAGCAGACTAGCACAGTCACCCCGCTGAACACTCAGCAGAACTGTCCTTCTCTCTGGTTGCATCTCAGATGGCAACCTATTCCCTATATAGGGCCCATAGGACTGTGGTCAAAAGTAGTGCACTGTATACCTTTCAGAATAATGTTGACTGCAGATGTAACTTGCAGATGTAAATGAGCTGTTAGCTAAATCAGCTGCAACACATCACTTTTCACTTCTGCGACTAATGTTTTGTTGTACATTGTCCTTTGTTTCAAATATAGGGAATAATACCATTTGTGACACATTCTCTCTCTCTGGAGCCTGCCTGCCTGTCGCCAAGGATCCCAGCAAACAAACTGATGGCACGGAAGCCTCTCAAAACTATTTTCTCATCTTTCATAGCTTGTATCCATAGCATAGGTTTGTGTTCAAGATGATGATAAGGGCACGGAAAATACCAGTATCGCAATATTTTTTTCCTTTAAAAACAAGAAGCAGACCAAGCTCTTTGGTCCTTTAAAAACCTGCTGTATGTCAAATATTGTGTGCTATAGCATTGCTAAGTAGGACAATACATAAATCTTTTAAACTTGTCTAAAACTACACATTTTTCATGGTGAGCAAACATTGTGCCTTTTCCTGTCCAAATATAGCTTGGAAAATAAATAAATGTTACTCTAGATGACAACATAATATGTTTGTTTCCAACATCAGGGCTGTTTTCATAAAGAAGTTAAAGTCGTTTCCTTGCCACGATACTGTCACGCCCTGGTCGAAGTATTTTGTGTTTATCTTCATTTATTTGGTCAGGCCAGGTTGTGACATGGGTTTTTGTATGTAGTGTGTATGTAGTGGGATTGTAGCTTAGTGGGGTGTTCTAGGTAAGTCTATGGCTGTCTGAAGTGGTTCTCAATCAGAGGCAGGTGTCTATCGTTGTCTCTGATTGGGAACCATATTTAGGCAGCCATATTCTTTGGTTGTGTTGTGGGTGATTGTCCTTAGGGTCCTTATTCTGTGTTAGTTTGCACCAGTTTAGGCTGTTTCGGTTTTCATTACGTTTATTGTTTTGTTGAGTTTGTGTTTTGATTCGTGTTACGTTGTTTTATTAAACATGGATTGCAATCTACATGCTGCAGTTTGGTCCGACTCTCCTTCACCACATGAAAACCGTTAGAGAATGACCCACCACCAATGGACCAAGCAGTGTGTCAACAGGCAGGAGCCGCAGGAGAGGCAACAGAGGCAGCAGCAGCAGGAGCAGCAGCAACTACAGTGGGAGAGGCTGCACTACTTGGAGAAATGGAATTGGGAGGAGATTCCAGATGGGAAAGGACCCTGGGAACAGCCTGGAGATTATTGTGGCCCCAAAGCCGAGCTGGAGGCAGCAAAAGCAGAGAGGCTGCATTATGAGGAGCTAGCACGGCAGAGCGGATGGAAGCCTGAGAGTCAGCCCCAAAAATGTATTGGGGGCGTGGCTCACAGGGAGTATGGCTATGCCAGGTAGGAGACCTGCGCAAACTCCCTGTGCTTACCGGGGGGCTAGAGAGACCGGGCAGGCACCGTGTTATGCTGTGGTGCGCACGGTGTCTCCAGTGCGGGTGCATAGCCCGGTGCGGTATATTCCAGCTCCGTGTATCGGCCGGGCTAGATTGAGCGTCGAGCCAAATGCCATGAAGCCGGCTCTACGCATCTGGTCCCCAGTGCGTCTCCTTGGGCCGGCTTACATGGCACCAGCCTTGCGCTCGGTGTCTCTGGTTCGCCTGCATAGCCCAGTGCGGGCTATTCCACCTCGTCGCACTGGCAGGGCGACCGAGAGTATTCAACCAGGTAAGGTTGGGCAGGCTCGGTGCTCAAGAGCTCCAGTGCACCTGCACGGTCCGGTCTATCCAGTACCACCTCCACACCTCAGCCCTCCGGTAGCAGCTCCCCGCACCAGGCTTCCTGTGCGTGTCCTCGGTTCAGTACCACCAGTGCCAGCACCACGCATCAGGCCTATAGTGCGCCTCACCTTTCATGCGCTGTCGGAGTCTCCCGCCTCTCCAGCGCTGCCGGAGCCTTCCGCCTATTCATGCACTATCAGAGCCTTTCTCCTCTCCTGCGCTACCGGAGTCTCCCGCCTGTTCAGCGCAGCTAGAGCCTTCTTCCTCTACAGCGCTGCTGGAGTCTCCTGTCTGTTCAAGGCAGCCAGAGCTGCCAGTCTGCAAGGAGCTGCCAGTCTGCAAGGAGCTGCCAGTCTGCAAGGAGCTGCCAGTCTGCAAGGAGCTGCCAGTCTGCAAGGAGCTGCCAGTCTGCAAGGAGCTGTCAGTCTGCATGAAGCAGCCAGAGCTGCCAGTCTGCAAGGAGCTGCCAGTCTGCAAGGAGCTGCCAGTCTGCAAGGAGCTGCCAGTCTGCAAGGAGCTGCCAGTCTGCAAGGAGCTGCCAGTCTGCAAGGAGCTGCCAGTCTGCAAGGAGCTGCCAGAGCTGCCAGTCTGCAAGGAGCTGCCAATCTGCACGGAGCCGCCAGAGCTGCTAGTCTGTAAGAATCTACCAGAGCTGTCAGCCTACATGGAGCAGCCAGAGCCGCCAGTCAGCGTGGAGCAGTCAGATCTTCCAGATCTGCCAGTCAGCCAGAATCTTCCAGATCTGCCAGTCAGCCAGGCTCTTCCAGATCTGCCAGTCAACCAGGCTCTTCCAGATCTGCCAGTCAACCAGGCTCTTCCAGATCTGCCAGTCAACCAGGCTCTTCCAGATCCGCCAGTCAACCAGGCTCTTCCAGATCCGCCAGTCAACCAGGCTCTTCCAGATCCGCCAGTCAACCAGGCTCTTCCAGATCCGCCAGTCAACCAGGCTCTTCCAGATCCGCCAGTCAACCAGGCTCTTCCAGATCCGCCAGTCAACCAGGCTCTTCCAGATCCGCCAGTCAACCAGGCTCTTCCAGATCCGCCAGTCAACCAGGCTCTTCCAGATCCGCCAGTCAGCCAGGCTCTTCCAGATCCGCCAGTCAGCCAGGATCTGCTGGGACCACCAGCCAGCCAGGATCTGGTAGATCTATCTACCTGCCTGAGCTTCCTCTCACTCCTGAGCTTCCTCTCACTCCTGAGCTTCCTCTCACTCCTGAGCTTCCTCTCACTCCTGAGCTTCCTCTCACTCCTGAGCATCCTCTCACTCCTGAGCATCCTCTCACTCCTGAGCATCCTCTCAATCCTGAGCATCCCCTCAGTCCCGAGCTGCCTCAGTCCCGAGCTGCTCCTCAGTCCAGTGGGGTTCTGGGTGAGGACTATTAGGCCATGGTCGGCGGCGAGGGTGGACTATCCAAGGACGCGAGGATGGACTAAGACAGTGTTTGAGTGGAGTCCATGTCCCGCGCCGGAGCCGCCACCATGGATAGACGCCCACCCGGACCCTCCCTATTGTTTTGAGGTGTGTTCGGGAGTCCGCACCTTAGTGGGGAGGTGGGGGTTCTGTCATGCCCTGGTCGAAGTATTTTGTGTTTATCTTCATTTATTTGGTCAGGCCAGGATGTGACATGGGTTTTTGTATGTGGTGTGTATGTAGTGCTAGCCAACAGCTAGCCAACGTCTACTGAATAGAACTTCCGCACTCAACAACCCGGTCGCATTCCGCTTCGCTCCACAGGTAGTATCACATTTTTCATTTCATTTCATTACAGCACAACGGTTTGATTTGTTTGATCGTAGCTAGCTACATAGCTAGCTACATAGCCGTCTGTGTATCAAAGATAATTGTGTAGTCTAGAGCAATTTTCTAGGTTAGCTAGCCAGCTATTGTCGTTCTTTTAACGCAACGTAACGTAATCTACACTGCTAGCTAGCCAGCTAGCCCCCGAATAGCAGCACTGTAGAAACTACTACACTCAACGGAACGACTTGATTAGTGTAGTGTCAACAACGCAGCCACTGCCAACCAGCCTACAAAGTCAACAACGCAGCCACTGCCAGCTAGCCTACTTCAGCAGTACTGTATCATTTTTAATAATTTTAGTCAATAAGATTCTTGCTACGTAAGCTTAACTTTCTGAACATTCGATACGTGTAGTCCACTTGTCATTCCAATCTCCTTGCATTAGCGTAGCCTCTTCTGTAGCCTGTCAACTATGTGTCTGTCTATCCCTGTTCTCTCCTCTCTGCACAGACCATACAAACGCTCCACACCGCGTGGCCGCTGCCACCCTAATCTGGTGGTCCCAGCGCGCACGACCCACGTGGAGTTCCAGGTCTCCGGTAGCCTCTGGAACTGCCGATCTGCAGCCAACAAGGCAGAGTTCATCTCAGCCTATGCCTCCCTCCAGTCCCTCGACTTCTTGGCACTGACAGAAACATGGATCACCACAGATAACACTGCTACTCCTACTGCTCTCTCTTCGTCCGCCCACGTGTTCTCGCACACCCGAGAGCTTCTGGTCAGCGGGGTGGTGGCATAGGGATCCTTATCTCTCCCATGTGGTCATTCTCTCTTTCTCCCCTTACCCATCTGTCTATCGCCTCCTTTGAATTTCATGCTGTCACAGTTACCAGCCCTTTCAAGCTTAACATCCTTATCATTTATCGCCCTCCAGGTCCCCTCGGAGAGTTCATCAATGAGCTTGATGCATTGATAAGCTCCTTTCCTGAGGACGGCTCACCTCTCACAGTTCTGGGCGACTTTAACCTCCCCACGTCTACCTTTGACTCATTCCTCTCTGCCTCCTTCTTTCCACTCCTCTCCTCTTTTGACCTCACCCTCTCACCTTCCCCCCTACTCACAAGGCAGGCAATACGCTCGACCTCATCTTTACTAGATGCTGTTCTTCCACTAACCTCATTGCAACTCCCCTCCAAGTCTCTGACCACTACCTTGTATCCTTTTCCCTCTCGCTCTCATCCAACACTTCCCACACTGCCCCTACTCGGATGGTATCGCGCCGTCCCAACCTTCGCTCTCTCTCCCCCGCTACTCTCTCCTCTTCCATCCTATCATCTCTTCCCTCTGCTCAAACCTTCTCCAACCTATCTCCTGATTCTGCCTCCTCAACCCTCCTCTCCTCCCTTTCTGCATCCTTTGACTCTCTATGTCCCCTATCTTCCAGGCCGGCTCGGTCCTCCCCTCCCGCTCCGTGGCTTGACGACTCATTGCGAGCTCACAGAACAGGGCTCCGGAAGGCCGAGCGGAAATGGAGGAAAACTCGCCTCCCTGCGGACCTGGCATCCTTTCACTCCCTCCTCTCTACATTTTCCTCCTCTGTCTCTGCTGCTAAAGCCACTTTCTACCACTCTAAATTCCAAGCATCTGCCTCTAACCCTAGGAAGCTCTTTGCCACCTTCTCCTCCCTCCTGAATCCTCCTCCCCCTCCCCCCTCCTCCCTCTCTGCAGATGACTTCGTCAACCATTTTGAAAAGAAGATCGACGACATCCGATCCTCGTTTGCTAAGTCAAACAACACCGCTGGTTCTGCTCACACTGCCCTACCCTGTGCTCTGACCTCTTTCTCCCCCTCTCTCTCCAGATGAAATCTCGCGTCTTGTGACGGCCGGCCGCCCAACAACCTGCCCGCTCGACCCTATCCCCTCCTCTCTTCTCCAGACCATTTCCGGAGACCTTCTCCCTTACCTCACCTCGCTCATCAACTTATCCCTGACCGCTGGCTACGTCCCTTCCGTCTTCAAGAGAGCGAGAGTTGCACCCCTTCTGAAAAAACCTACACTCGATCCCTCCGATGTCAACAACTACAGACCAGTATCCCTTCTTTCTTTTCTCTCCAAAACTCTTGAACGTGCCGTCCTTGGTCAGCTCTCCCGCTATCTCTCTCAGAATGACCTTCTTGATCCAAATCAGTCAGGTTTCAAGACTAGTCATTCAACTGAGACTGCTCTTCTCTGTATCACGGAGGCGCTCCGCACCGCTAAAGCTAACTCTCTCTCCTCTGCTCTCATCCTTCTAGACCTATCGGCTGCCTTCGATACTGTGAACCATCAGATCCTCCTCTCCACCCTCTCCGAGTTGGGCATCTCCGGCGCGGCCCACGCTTGGATTGCGTCCTACCTGACAGGTCGCTCCTACCAGGTGGCGTGGCGAGAATCTGTCTCCTCACCACGCGCTCTCACCACTGGTGTCCCCCAGGGCTCTGTTCTAGGCCCTCTCCTATTCTCGCTATACACCAAGTCACTTGGCTCTGTCATAACCTCACATGGTCTCTCCTATCATTGCTATGCAGACGACACACAATTAATCTTCTCCTTTCCCCCTTCTGATGACCAGGTGGCGAATCGCATCTCTGCATGTCTGGCAGACATATCAGTGTGGATGACGGATCACCACCTCAAGCTGAACTTCGGCAAGACGGAGCTGCTCTTCCTCCCGGGGAAGGACTGCCCGTTCCATGATCTCGCCATCACGGTTGACAACTCCATTGTGTCCTCCTCCCAGAGCGCTAAGAACCTTGGCGTGATCCTGGACAACAAACTGTCGTTCTCAACTAACATCAAGGCGGTGGCCCGTTCCTGTAGGTTCATGCTCTACAACATCCGCAGAGTACGACCCTGCCTCACACAGGAAGCGGCGCAGGTCCTAATCCAGGCACTTGTCATCTCCCGTCTGGATTACTGCAACTCGCTGTTGGCTGGGCTCCCTGCCTGTGCCATTAAACCCCTACAACTCATCCAGAACGCCGCAGCCCGTCTAGTGTTCAACCTTCCCAAGTTCTCTCACGTCACCCCGCTCCTCCGCTCTCTCCACTGGCTTCCAGTTGAAGCTCGCATCCGCTACAAGACCATGGTGCTTGCCTACGGAGCTGTGAGGGGAATGGCACCTCAGTACCTCCAGGCTCTGATCAGGCCCTACACCCAAATAAGGGCACTGCGTTCATCCACCTCTGGCCTGCTCGCCTCCCTAGCACTGAGGAAGTACAGTTCCCGCTCAGCTCAGTCAAAACTGTTCGCTGCTCTGGCTCCCCAATGGTGGAACAAACTCCCTCACGACACCAGGACAGCGGAGTCAATCACCACCTTCCGGAGACACCTGAAACCCCACCTCTTTAAGGAATACCTAGGATAGGATAAAGTAATCCTTCTCACCCCCCCCCCCCTTAAAATATTTAGATGCACTATTGTAAAGTGGTTGTTCCACTGGATGTCATAAGGTGAATGCACCAATTTGTAAGTCGCTCTGGATAAGAGCGTCTGCTAAATGACTTAAATGTTAAAATGTTAAATGTTAAATGTTAGTGGGATTGTAGCTTAGTGGGGTGTTCTAGGTAAGTCTATGGCTGTCTGAAGTGGTTCTCAATCAGAGGCAGGTGTTTATTGTTGTCTCTGATTGGGAACCATATTTAGGCAGCCATATTCTTTGGTTGTGTTGTGGGTGATTGTCCTTAGTGTCTTGATGTCCTTATTCTGTGTTAGTTTGCACCAGTTTAGGCTGTTTCGGTTTTCATTACGTTTATTGTTTTGTTGAGTTTGTGTTTTGATTCGTGTTACGTTGTTTTATTAAACATGGATCGCAATCTACACGCTGCAGTTTGGTCCGACTCTCCTTCACCACATGAAAACCGTTACAGATACTAATGAGTATCGCGATGCTGGTATCTTCCCGGCGATGCTGGTATCGTGCCGGTCCTACGGATGATAGGATCCTACTGTACTGTGTATAACTTTGTCTTCCTATCTTGTGTGGGAAAGCCTAATATAGCCTCAGGTACGACATAATCATTTGAATCATGCACACTGAGATAATAATGTTGGCACTTTACTAGGTCCGTGTTATAGGCTTCTTAATACAAAACATTCAGAAAAAACAAAGTTAACTTGATTAAAGTCAGATTCTGCATGTACATATTTGAAACATTTCTATTGCTCTGGCTATATTATTATTGATAATATCTGTAAGCCTTCCAGCGGGTGATGTCTGTCCACTTACAAATCTGTCTCTGGCTGAAATAAAGACGGGATATCTAGAATTCATAAAACCCTAGGAAAGACAGCCTAACCTTGATTATGATTCTGAATATATGATACATGTGCAGTTGTCAAAGCTACGCATCAAGGCCTGTTTAAGTCTGTGGTCATTCCTACCTTGTATCCAACAGGAAGATCCTGACAGTCCTGTGTACAGCCACTGACTCTGCGATTCAGACACTCGTTCACATTGCAGTTCTTCTCATCGGACCGGTCTCCACAGTCATCTTTCTTGTCACACAGAATCCCTTCAGAGATGCAGCGACCATTGGAACACATGAAGAAGGAACCATTGCACAGACTCCCTGGAAGGTAATTTATAACTGTCAATGGTGAGTCAAAAAGCATTTACAATAGTAATCATTTAAACTGTATCTTGTTAAATGAGATTCATTTAGATTGATGATATTCTGAAAGTTTTACTCTTAGTGTCTTTATATCTTCGCACTCAAAAAAATGCTGGGTGAAAAACAAACCAATTTTGGCAAATAATTTGCAGAATATTTAGGTTATTTTGACAAAGCCAGTTTGGCCACTCATTTTGGTTGCAATCTAAGACTCACCAGATCAGAGCAGAATACTTTAGGGGTGGCATAGTAGAGGCATGGATTTCAGAGAGTTGGTCAGTAAATGTCATTCTGGTTCATCTGTCTGTTGTATTATCTGTTTGAGTACTAACATGTTTACATTTGAGTCACTTAGCTGATGCTCTTATCCAGAGGGGTCTACAGAAGCAATTTGAATTAAGTGCATTGCTTAAGGGTATGTCGACAGACTTTTCACCTAGTTGGCTTGGGGATTTGAACCAGCAACATTTTGGTTACTGGTCCAAAACTCTCAACCGATACCTTCTGACCTTTAGTGAGGTATACCTAAGAGTATGAATTCCTCAAGTGCCTGTGAATGTCCCAATGTTGGGAGAGTTACCACTTTGTCATATAATATTTAAATAAAAATGTTATACATTTTATATAAGAATATGTCATGTGGCATGGCGTATTGGGGGTGTGGCTTTCAAATAGTTATTTTTGCCCATCCGTAATAGTAAATGTCATTCCTGTTCATCATGTTAAGTATTCATATACACTTAATAGCAATATTATTTAGACAAAGTGGTAACAGTCCCAACATTGGGATATGCACAGGCACTTGAGAAACTCATACTTTTGTGTAAGACTCATTACAGCTACAAAAGTGTCTTTGCTCAACATGTGTTGACAACACAAAAGAACATATGAAGCAGAATGACATTTACTATCACAGGGGTTAAATAACTATCTGAAAGCCACGTCCCCAATAGGCCATATTACATATTCAACCCAGCATTGTTTTGTGTGGTTTCTATCCTCTCTTATAGTAGACTGCTGACAGTAATAGAGAGCAAAACAGCAGTAGACTAGAGTACCCGCGGCCAGTCAAACAGCAGTAGAATATACTTCCTGCGGCCAGACGGTACTAACAGCACAGAGTACAGTACAGCAGAACTACAATACAGCAGTAAACTACACTACCTGCGGCCAGGCATTTGAACAGCAGTAAACTACACTACCTGCGGCCAGGCATTTGAACAGCAGTAAACTACACTACCTGCGGCCAGGCATTTGAACAGCAGTAAACTAGAGTAACTGTGGCCAGGCATTTGAACAGCAGTAAACTGCACTACCTGCGGCCAGGCATTTGAACAGCAGTAAACTACACTTCCTGTGGCCAGGTATTTGAACAGCAGTAAACTACACTTCCTGTGGCCAGGTATTTGAACAGCAGTAAACTACACTACCTGTGGCCAGGTATTTGAACAGCAGTAAACTACACTTCCTGTGGCCAGGTATTTGAACAGCAGTAAACTACACTACCTGCGGCCAGGCATTTGAGGTTCAGGGGCAGCTCGTCAGATTGGTCAGGACAGTCTGGGCAGCCGTCACACTCCCATTGAGCACTGAGCAGGCAACGACCATCCCCACAGCGAAACTCCTCAGGTCCACAGGGCCGGTACACTGCAGATACAGAAAAACAAAGAGAGCTGCAGCCTCACTAACGCATCATCGCAGATGCCAGATAGATGACTGAAAAGTAATTCTACTTCCAACTTACAGTAAGGTATTAATTAGTTAAATCTCTGTTATAACTTATTATAATGTTATAACTTAGTTATTACTCTATGGGCGGTATTAAAAGACAAAGCAACAAATCTACTTGCCACATTCAAGTGACTCGTCAGATCCATCACCACAGTCGTCATCATGGTCACAGACAAAACGCTGGGGAACGCAGGCTTCGTTGTGGCAAAGGAAGGAGTTGTCATCACATGTGTTGTTGGGTGCTGGAAGGGTGAGAAATATGGTTGGAGTGTTACACTAGGAGTTGACAATATCATGGCACTCTAGAGCAGGGTTTCCCCCCCAGCTGTGTAGTACTCGGGAATAAAACTAAACGTGCACCCAGATTGGTCCCCAGGAACGAGTTTGGAAAACCCTGCTCTAGAGATGTGCGGTGAAGTACATATCCTCAACAATATGGAGTCAGCTCTGAAGGAAGTAGGGGTGGGGGTGGAGGCCTTTTTCAGGAATTTGACTTGTGTCTTTAACACCTGTGTTACAAAAACAAATTAAGCTAAAATCCACTGCTGCTATTTTACTGTACACGTCCAATAATATGTGTTATATATATTTTTTTAAACATATAATAGGTGCCATACAAATCTTGAATTTCCTTACTACACGCAATACTGTACAAGCATTTCTGCATCTCACCAGTAGAAACAGGCCTTCTACGTTTCCTGGTTGTAAGCAAACCACAATCCCTGACTAATGTGTTTCCTACAGACTAATCCTGCTGCTGATTTCGATGATGATGACCTCGACACCAGCTTAAGTAGTACAGATCATGTAGACCCATTGGATGAAAGCTTTCAGCCGGGAACATGCGCAACATCATCTGACTCGAAAGAGGAAAAGACTGCACGGTGCTGGCAAGAGCCAAAGTGTATAGTCTGAGTCAAAGGTCATGGAGTGCATCTGCAAGACCAGCTGGCATTGCCCAACACAAGACAAGGTTCACCAGCTGAAGAACATTCAGGAACCTGCCTGGAACATTCAACCAACACAACATCTTTAGTTAGACTGATGTTGTAGTATAATATACAGTAGAATGCCAAATATGCTCACAATTGAATTGTGGTATAGATATTGCTAGCTCTTGTACATATGTATATAATGGAGTTTGACAAAAGGTTTAATAGAATATTTTTTACAAGTGTACTAACCAGTGACTAAATGATTCCTACTGCATCAGAAGCCAATAAATTGTTTACTTCAACTCCTGAATCAATTAATTGTATCTAGCTACAATATTCATGAAATGTATTTGGAAGTAACTGGCTACCAATCTTACTGCTTAAACAAATGATGCAGGGAGTTGGTGTATCATTTCAACTTTCATTTGCTGGCAAGTAAACATGTTTCAATAAAAAAGACGATTATTCGGTCAATGTAGCAAATAAGCAGACATGGCTTGTATTCAATACAATGTTTATTTGCTCTGGAGATCGAGGTGAGTTTACACAGCAGTATGCAGGAACAGTTATGGCAATTTATGACATATATATATATATATTAGCAGAAATATACTACTAATGCTTATAATATACAGTACCAGTCACAAATGTGTACACACCTACTCATTCAAGGGTTTTTCTTTGTTCGTACCATTTTCTACATTGGAAATAATAGTGAAGACATCAAAACTATGAAGCTGGTTGAGAGCATGCCAAGAGTGTGCATTAAGAAGGAAAGACATGCCACAAATTAACTTTAAACAAGGCACACCTGTTTAGTGAAATGCATTCCAGATGACTGTCCCATGAAGCTGGTTGAGAAAATGCCAAGTGTGTGCAAAGCTGTCATCAAGGCAAAGGGTGGCTACTTTGAAGAATCCAAAATCTTAATATATTTTGATTTGTTTAACATTTTTTGGGTTGCTACATGAATCCATATGTGTTATTTCATAGTTTTGATGTCTTCACTATTATTCTATAATATAGAAAATAGTGAAAAAATATAGAAAAACCCTTGAACAAGTAGGTGTCCAAACTTTTGACTGGTACTGTATACAGTTCTACAAAGGGAATACTTGCATATGGTGGGTGCAGTGAGGTGTTCGGAGTCACTTTAATACAAGGTGAGATTGTTGTTATGGGACCTTTCACATCTCAGGTCATCATCTTATTTGTATCCAACCTACTGACCATTGTGTGAGGGATAAATTGCTCGAATGGCCAACAAAAACACACGCAGGCAAGGGGATTCAGTGTCCTCTGCCTAGCTTCTTCCCACGTAGAACAAACTCCAAAAATAATCTGCAGGCCACCAAACGGTATTGTCTATAAGAGAATGACAAAAACACTATTAGACTTTCATGGGCAATTATTGTGTATTGTCTGTATCTAGTCTGTATGTAGCAGCATGGTACAGACACACATTAGCTAGCTAGCTAGCTACAATACACAGGTATAGAAACTCAAAGACTATTATGAGTCATAATGCCAAAGTCATTCCTTTACTCTTTATCATCAAAACATTTCTCCAGTTTTGCTCCAAATAAGATGCACTGAGGCTTGCTAGACTAGCAAGCTAACATTAACTAACTAGCTAGCTATAACATAAGGGTTCATTATATTTAGGTTAAAGCAAACAAAGCGAGCTAGCTAAACTTGGCTAACTTGACTTGTAATGGTACTAGCAAGCCCGGTTATGGCCGATTCGATCACGAAAGCTTATATTGTTAGCTTGCCTCCGACAGCAAAACAATTGACCCATTTGTCCTCCTGGTACAGCTGGTCTAGGCTGACACCGCCAGTTGAGTTTGGAAGCTTTGAAGAACGTCTCCAGCACCCGTCTATCCGTATGTGCAAAACGTCGATGGTCTGACACACACACGCACGCACGCACGCACGCACGCACGCACGCACGCACACACACACACACACACACACACACACACACACACACACACACACACACACACACACACACACACACACACACACACACACACACACACAGTAAGAACTGTCGGCAATCGAATTAGATGCAGCACAAACATTCCTCTTCCATCGGGATGGCTGGAAAGCATCGCATGGGCACCACGAGTTGAAGTCTGACCGTGGCTCCCCATCGCTGCTTGCCGGTCTCGCAGTTCTTGTTGTCGCTGTATCAATTCCTCTTCCATTTATTGCAGCTGAAATGTAGGGCTCTATGTCCCTATGTAAATTAATTTCAAAAACTTTTGTCGTCCAGCTCTTCTTGGTGAGAGGAATCATCAGAAGCAGTCATTGTAATTATTTAGCAATCTCAGACAGTCAGTAAGTAACATAGCTCCTGTGATTCTGTAGAAACTAGTACCGCCCCCATTTTGAAAAGCCTTCAAGGGTGGGAACATAATTGAGCAAGGAAGTAGGGTTCTCATCAGGCAGAAATCTTTACAAAGCCAGGGAAAATGAGTCAATCTAGATACCCTGCAATTTTGTGGCAGATATGAGAATCGTTGAGTCCAATTGCTCTATTGAATAAGGACAACAATATATCCTCGCAATTGCAATTGACGAAACACAAATGCCACAACAATTGCTACAAAACATTACTCCATTTATTTATTTTTAGATCAGACAGCATACTCATTCAACCGATGTCGTCATTGGTCGAACTCTCCCAGCGCAAAAATATAAATAATAATTACGTCCAAAACACTTTTCATAACTCATCATTTTAGAGGGAGACTGGAAAAACATCCCAAATAGTGTCTAGCAGTGAAATTTTCCTTTAACATTGACAAACAGTTAATTTGGAAAGTGTTCAGACCCATTTACCTTTCCACATTTTGTTACGTTACAGCCCTATTCTAAAATGGATTCAATTGTTTTTTCTCCGCATCAATCTACTAGGGTGAACAGACGTCCCTGTTTTTGGTGGCCTGTCCCCGGCTGGCGCTGTCCCCAGAAATGTTCCTGTAGTTAACTGTGCGTTAAAAACAGACCGCAAAGTAAAATATTTTACTTGGCAAGAAAGACCGGGCAGCAGAGCCTACCGGTTGACGTCTCAATCGCGTTGTGCTTGTTTAGGCCAACAGAGGGGCCTGCTCGCTATAGCAGCTTCATTCACTCTTCTTCTTCTACTAACTACTTGCTCATGGTAGTTTTAGAGAAAACATCTGTGGAAAACTCGGCTAGAAGCTAGCAAGTATCAAGTGAATCAACAACATCACCATTCATGTAGATTCTGCACACAATACCCCATGATGACAAAAAAACGTTTTTTAGAAATAATATAAAAAAACTGAAATATAACATTTACATTACTATTCAGACCCTTTACTGTTGAAGCACATTCTTCTCTGTAGATCCTCTCAAGCTCTGCCAGGTTGGATGGGGAGCGTTGCTGCACAGCTTTTTTCAGGTCTCTCCAGAGCTGTTTGATCGGGATCAAGTCCAGGCTCTTGCTGGGCCACTCAAGGACATTCAGAGAGTTGTCTCGAAGCCACTCCTGCATTGTCTTGCCTATGTGCTTAGAGTCGTTGTTCTGTTGGAAGGTGAACCTTCGCCCCATTCTAAGGTCCTGAGCACTCTGGAGACGATTTTCATGAAGGATCTCTCTGTACTTTTCTCCGTTCATCTTTCCCTCGATCCTGACTCGTCTCTCAGTCCCTGCCACTGAAAACATCCAAACAGCATGATGCTGCCACCCCCATGCTTCACCAAAGGGGTTGTGCCAGGTTTCCTCCAGACGTGATGTGTGGCATTCAGTCCAAAGAGATCAACCTTGGTTTTTATCAGAACAGAGAATCTTCTTTCTCATGGTCTGATAGTCCATTAGGTGCATTTTGGCAAACTCCAAGTGGGCTGTCATGTGCCTTTTACTGAGGAGTGGCTTCCATCTGACCCCTCTACCATAAAGCCCCGATTAGTGGAGTGCTGCAAAGATGGTTGACCTTCTGGAAGGTTCTCCCATCTCCACAAATGAACTCTGAAGCTCTGTCAGAGTGACCATCAAGTTATTGGTCACCTCCCAGACCATGGCCCTTCTCCCCATATTGTGACCAGCTCTAGGAAGAGTCTTGGTGGTTCCAAACCTCTTCCATTTAATAATGATGGAGGCCACTGTGTTTTTGAGGACCTTCAATGCTGGAGACATTTTTAGCACCCTTCCCCAGATCTGTGCTTCGACATATTCCTGTCTCAGCTCTACAGACAATTCCTTCGATCTCATGGCTTGATTTTTGCTCTGACATGCACTGTCAACTGTGGGACCTTTATATAGACAGGTGTGTGCCTTTCCAAATGATGTCCAATCAATTGAAGGGGTCTGAATACCTCCTGAATGCACTGTAGATGACACAACATCACACCAGCAGATAGAGCCACAGACAATACAGTCCTTACTATTTAAAATTAATATGGAAAACTTACCACATCCAGCTGCAGACAGTTCGTCACTGCCATCAGGACAGTCTCTCTCCCCATCACAGAGCCAGCGTTTAGGGACACAGGCGTAGGACTCAGGGCAGCTGAATAACCCTGGAGCACACGTTACCAAACCTGAGAGTCAATAGAGAGAAAGAGGCAGGTCAAACAAACTGCAGAAAGGGCTAAGCTGAACTATAACCTAGGACAACTATTAATAACGTAAAGGATGGAAAAATTATCATATCCATTCCTGCCAGTGACAGATCTAGGATCTTAATTTGATCACCCTGTAACTGGATAACAGGATATGTAAAACTTGTATAACTGTTTTAGTTTTAAAAATGCTTCTGATGTTTGTAATTTCCACTTTGACAGTTCAGACTTGATTTTCCCTTATGAAAAATGTATAAATCCCTACAAAAGGGCCCATTAATTACAATAGTCACATTTCCAGTTGCTGCAGGATTATCTTCCTGCTGTAGCAAACAGGGTCAAATGAATCTGTATATTCAAGCAGAGGCATATATCGTACAAGATCTGTTACGTTTTATGTGGCCTCAGAGACAATACAAAGCCTCATACTGTGACAATAAAGGTAAGTACATTTGCTCAATAATGCTTGTCTGTTTAAAATGCACTTTCTTGCTTTGATTGCAGAAGTGCAAGGAAAAAGCTTAAGGCTATTTCATTCATATCGCCTTGACATTTCCATTACAATCCAATTATACCAATATTCTCGGCAAACATTTTATATTTATTGTTGTATGATTATTTATTTTTATTGGCAAATTCATTATTGTTACATCTCATTTACATGGTGAAATTTCTCTGCCTCTTGGCCTCACCACCCATCAAAGTATTTTCTATATGTCTCTAACTTAATTTGTGTTATCATTTCAATAGTCTAGAAACTAGTCTAAAACGTCACCAACTGGTCTCAAAACAATGTTGTAATCAGGTTGTAATGCCACCTGGGAATGGTCTCAGACTGGTCTCAAACTACATGTTTGAAATACATGCAATCTTCACCCAAAGTATAGCTATATGACCTTGGGTACTTACCACATATCTGCACACTCTCATCCAGTCCGTCCTCACAGTCGTTCTCTCCATCACACAGCCACTGCTTGGCGATGCACTTGTTCTTAGAACAGGCAAACTGGTTCCACAGGCAAGAGGAGTCTAGGGGAGAAGCACATTCATAATACCATGAATCAAAACACGTAAGTGAAAGAAAAACAGGACAAAAACAACAATACCCTGTAGTAGTAGAAGTTGCCCAGTTATTTTTAATCAAAGCACAACAAGTGTTTGGGTTACCATCTGCCCCTTAGCCTTTCTATTTCCAGAGAGGGTGACTGGAATTGGAGCCAAATAAAATATTTTGTGGGTGTTTTCTCCTCTTCAGTTTCTAATATAAAAATTGTGTAGTGTTCCAAGGGGAGCTGACTGGTAAAAATAACAGTAAGAATCAAAAGGCTGGAGCTTTACTTAATGGAATTATGCAGAATAACACACATTGCAGTCATTGTAAGTAAAATGTGTTCTCAATAAAGCAGTATTTAGCAGTCAGTGCTAGTAAGAATAGACAAGTGCAAATGTTACACGGTACATGGTACAGGCTCGGTCTTGACTGCTGGCGTCTATTCATATATGCTTTTCCTATTAGGGTCACTACTTTCCATGCTGAAAATCAACAGAATTATTGTTGAACTGTACATAATCACAGATGCACAGATAGAGCTGCGGCGGTCATGAACTTTTGTCAGCCGATGATTGTCAAGCAAATCACTGCCGGTCTCACAGTAATTGACCGTTAAAGTCCGTAAACACATTCAGCATCTCCTGACTTCCACGCATAACCTACGAGCCACTGACGCAGACCTTTGGAACATCTATATTTTAAAAAGTCTAATAAATCCATTTATTATAGCCTACACCATCACAATAAATCCATGATTAGCTTCAAACAGGTCTAAAGACACATGATGTGAAGAAAATGTAGTCAGAAGAACAGAATAGCATACTCTGAGATGTCCTTATGTTAGGCCATGATCTGGACATGTCATACATTATGGCTGTGGGTTACACTAGCTCATTTAGCAGACAACATTACATGGCATTATTTTATATTATTTTAAAGAATGAAGAATTCAATTGAACATAGCTGAAGAGAATAGAAAGGATATTTCCTTCAAACGATTTGAGGGAGGGTTCACATGCAGATATTCTGTGTTAAGTAGTTAACAAAGAAACAGTTCATTTACATTACATTTACATTTAAGTCATTTAGCAGACGCTCTTATCGAGAGCGCCTTACAATTCTTATTAGCCAATGCCCGTCACATGATTGGGTCCTACTCACAGGCTACAAGTGAAAACAGACATATCGAGGATGCAACTTCACGCGTCCATATTGAATTCCGAGGCGCATATTGAAGATGTTGGAAGAACTGTTCACATTTACTTTCCAGCAGCCAACAAGATGAGTAGGCCTAACGCAGCAGAAGCATTAGCCTATGTCTATCTACTATCCCCCATAGTACAAAAGCTAACCTATTCTATTCTGTGCATAGAAATAAATATTCTAAACACAGTCTGGGACAGTTGTGGGATACTATAGATCCCAAATTAATACAACCACAAGCATTAAAAAAACGCTTAAACCAATTATGCTGATGCAACAGATCAGAAAGTTTAGCTTAAAATGTTGATCAACTATTAGGCTATTTTTTCACATAATAAGCACAGCAAAGTGCACAAGGCAGTACAGTAGACTATAAGCGCAATATTCCAAAATGAAATCAATTAGCGGGAAATGCCATTCTCAAAGTTATGCTCTACTCCCGCTGTAAAACAGATTAATGTGTTTAATTTTAAGAAGTAATTTTTCTGCTTTAGCTGTGATACAAACCTTATCAAAACCAATAAATCAAATCAAGTTTACAAGCCCTTAACCAACGATGCAGTTTTATGAAAAAAAACTAAAAAATAAGAAATAAAGTCAAAAATAATTAATGAGCAGCAGTAAAATAACAATACCGAGGCTATATACAGGGTAACCGGTACAGAGTCAATGTGCGGGGGAACCGGTTAGTCGAGGTAATTGAGGTAATATATACATGTAGGTAGAGTTATTAAATTGACTTATGCATAGATAATAACAGAGAGTAGCAGCAGTGTAAAAGAGGGGGGGACAATGCAAGGAGTCATTTGATTAGATGTTCAGGAGTCTTATGGCTTTAGGGTAGAAGCTGTTTAGGAACCTCTTGGACCTAGACTTGGTGCTCCGGTACCACTTGCTGTGCTGTAGCAGAGAGAACAGTCTATGACTAGGGTCGCTGGAGTCTTTGACAATTATTTAGGGCCTCCCTCAGACACCACCTGGTATAGAGGTCCTGGATGGCAAGGAACTTAGCCCCGGTGATGTACTGGGCCGTACAAACTACCCTCTGTAGTGCCCTACGTTCAAAGGCCGAGCAGTTGCCATACCAGGCAGTGATGCAACCAGTCAGGATGCTCTCGATGGTGCAGCTGCAGAAACTTCTGAGGCTCTGAGGACCCATGCCAAATCTTTTCAGTCTCCTTGGGGGAAATAGGTTTTGTCGTGCCCTCTTCACAACTGTCTTGGTGTGCTTGGACCATGATAGTTTGTTGGTGATGTGGACACTCTCAACCTGCTGCACTACAGCCCCATCAATGAGAATGGGGGCGTGCTCTGTCCTCCTTTTCCTGTAGTCCACAATCATCTCCTTAGTGTTGATCACGTTGAGGTAGAGGTTGCTGTCCTGGCACCACCAGGTCTCTGCCTCCTCCCTATATGCTGCCTCGTTGTTGTTGGTCATCAAGCCTACCACTGTTGTGTCAATGGCAAACTTAATGATGGTGTTAGAGTCATGCCTGGCCGTGCAGTCATGAGTGAACAGGGAGTACAGGAGGGGACTGAGCACACACCCCTGAGGGTCCCTCGTGTTAAGGATCAGCGTGGCGGATGTGTTTTTACCTACCCTTACCACCCGGGGGCAGCCCGTCAGTAAGTTCAGGATCCAGTTGCAGATGGAGGTGTTCAGTCCTAAGGTACTTAGCTTAGTGATGAGCTTTGAGTGAACTATGGTGTTGAACGCTGAGCTGTAGTCAACTAATAGCATTCTCACATATATGTTCCTTTTTTCCAGGTGTGAAAGGGCACTGTGGAGTGCAATAGAGATTGCATCGTTTGTGGATCTGTTGGGGCGGTATGCAAATCGGAGTGGGTCTAGGGTTTTTGGAATAATGGTGTTGATGTGAGCCATGACCAACCTTTCAAAACACTTCATGATTACAGACGTGAGTGCTACCGGTCGGTGAGTGCTAGGGCTAGGCTACGTGAGGTTTGCGACTATGATTAGAAAAAGTTGCCTGACTGCACACAAGCTGGGCATCATTCACAAGTGATAGGCCCAATATTGTCACCCATCAGACTATTCTTGATTTACTCTCATCTTTACATATACTAAATAATATATTTGGGAAATGAGTTTTGATTTAGAGTGAACCATTATCACGCACCTGTCTCGAATCAGGGACAGGGGAAAAAATACATGTCATCTGTGCACTTAAATAGCGTATGGAGGACTCTATTCCCGTGATTCATGTGCATGCCAGCCAGGTAGGCTATACTCCTATTATAAAGAGACGAAATGTGCTTAATATTAGGAAACTTCATAAATAAATATATTAGGCCTAACCTGTAGAAAACTGATGGGATCCTCCTGTTTTTAATAGAGCCCATTAAAATTCAGTTTTCTCATTGGCAGCATCAGAGCTTGGAGAAGCCTAATTACCACGTGGAATTTGACTGCCATCATGACTTGTGACTTCCGGTCTTTGAGTAATATGGTCACCGTAACAGCCCTACGCACAGACAAGAACACATATGTACCTTCATATCTGGATTCATTTAAATTCAAAGAACCACCCTGCCTTGGGGGCCTAGATCCAATGCCTCTGTCTCTTTCAGATATCTCGACAAAGGCTCATTCTGGAGATGCTAATATTTCATATCTTAGGCTTCAGTGGTATTTTACTGTACAGGGAAAGATCATCAGACATTTTACAATGACAGACAAGTATTTCATCTAATCAGTTGTGAGATTCTGGATTTCCAGTGATATAATGACATTTACTTCTAACCTTTTTCCTTTACTTTCAGTTTATCAATAGCTCTGGCTTTTTATATGGTAATCAACTCAGTGAAATTGGAATATTTTCCATTTGTCCTGAGACTGCCAGTTCTAAACATCTAACAGACTGAATGATATTTAAACAGCAGCATCCTTCTGCTTAGTTTTGAAAGGAGCTACGGTACATTTTCAATTCGCAATACCATTATTTCAAATCCAAATAAATTCAAACAATAATGAAGCACTTAGCTAAATGAATGGGAATGTGTTTTTCAGTCATTTGATGGTACACAGAATCATGTTGTGTTAGATGAAATTGAGTCACCCCGTTAACATGATTACCAAACCTCATTCTGCTCTTAATCTACTGTGATTTATTTCCCTTCAATAAACATGATCTTACTCTTCAAGACAGTTAATAACATATGACAGTGTTATTTGTGTGGGCCATTCTGTCTAAATGAATGAATTCCTCAGTAGTTCAGGGCATGTATTAATCTGAAGCCTAGCTGTGATGCAGGTCAGGATAAGTATTACCACCTCAGTGGCCCTCAAATGCTCTTGGAAGATCCTTCTTCATCACTTTGACAGCAAAAGTAATGAAACATAAACGGTATACATAAATAAGTCATCTGTTTGATTGAAAATTCTATTTACCAGACCATGACTCAATTTTGGTTTAGCTATCTAGGTGGAAAGTCTTTGTCATGGTAAGTAACACGCACATTAGAAAGGATCAAAGAGGTAGGCTAGACGTGTTCTTGTCTTCCCTGGTGAGAGGGTTCCATGTGCAAGGTTCCGTGTGAAAGGACAGTGTGGGAGAACATTGCATGTGATCCGTTCAGATGTCAGCCACTTCTCAGTGAACCCACATGTTTCCATCTCTGGTAACAATTCACAATGACTAATGGATAATTCATAAACTGTTACACACAAGGGGAGAATATGCTAATTCAAAGCCATAAAAAAGCACCCTTGTGTCCTTTTTAAGTGGCTTTATTTGAATATCAAGGCTGGAGGTATATGCTCTATACACATAAGTAGGCTAGCAGACAACTTGGCAAGCAATTAAATACACAATGAGGTTGAACAATACAATATCCAGTAGAGACAATTAACTCCAATCATTAGTGATTTGTCACTGCTAACACTGGATTTGTGTCTTCCTGTGGTTGTCTAGAAATAATTCAGACAAGCCAGGGCCGGTCCTTGCCGTTCTGCCGCCATATGTGAGACCAGAAAATGCTGACCCCGCAAAACTAGAATAGTCCCAGTAAGAATAATGACGTTGAAAAGACGTCTAAAAATAAGTACGTTGAATGTTTAAAATACATATTTCCAAAATGTTGAAAAGGGCGTCTTTTCCAGACAGTTCCGAATGAAGTTGAAAATACTTATTTTCCAGAATATTGAAAAGGGCATCTTTGCCAGACAGTTCTGAATGAAGTTGAAAATACTTATTTTCCAGTATGTTGAAAAGGGCGTCTTTGCCAGACAGTTCTGAATGAAGTTGAAAATACTTATTTTCCAGAATATTGAAAAGGGCATCTTTGCCAGACAGTTCTGAATGAAGTTGAAAATACTTATTTTCCAGAATATTGAAAAGGGCATCTTTGCCAGACAGTTCTGAATGAAGTTGAAAATACTTATTTTCCAGAATGTTGAAAAGGGCGTCTTTGCCAGACAGTTCTGAATGAAGTTGAAAATACTTATTTTCCAGAATATTGAAAAGGGCATCTTTGCCAGACAGTTCTGAATGAAGTTGAAAATACTTATTTTCCAGATAATGAAAATACATATTTTACAGATGTTTGCAGATGTTGAAATCATTTTTGGTTCTGAATGAAAGTTCAAAATAAGTAATTTATAGGTGTTCTACGTCTATGTTTGGGCCAAATCAAGGCTGATCCAGGCCGGACAAAATCTGAACCAAACATAGACGTCTATGATTGGTTCAGATTTGGTCTGGACCAAAAACCAATGTTTGTGGATGTTGAAATCAAGTCTGGTCCAGAACTGCACCAAAAAAAATGTCCAAAAGGTGTTGGTTCGTGCTTACCGAGATGTAGCAAACAGTGTTGCCTGAATGAAAATGTTATGAATGCCCACCGATGTGGCCTACCGTTTGTAAAACTCCAAAAAATGAGGTCCGGGCAGGACAAAAAAAATGATGTCCAAAATACGTCGGCTCGTGCTTACTGGGATGTAGCCTACCATGTCGGCCTCCAATTACATTTTATGAATGCCCACTAATGTAGTCAGCCCACCGTGTGTAAAACAGGCCATTGCATTGGTTTTATTAGTCCTGATTCTTGTGACTAATTAATATGGCTATTTAAGCTCTGAATATCAGCTACCAAGGAGTTATCGCGAGCCAATTGCCAATGTGTTTACACAGCGGGTAATGCAGAAGTATCTTCTTTTTCACTATGATTAGCTTGTCAAATATTGACGGATACAAACTTGAAACCACTAATCATGACAATGGGGTGAAACTCCTGGACAACAGTTGTGATTGTCACTTTAATACTGTCCATTTTACTTTGACCTGTCCTGTTTTTAGGAAATGTTGCTTGTTAACATGACAGCACATTTTTTATTTGATTTAGTGCCATTTATGTTAGGCTATTTGATCGTAAAAATTGTCTGTCTCATTACATTGTCGTACATTTTATCTCCAACCTGTAGATTACAGAAAAGACCACACACTCTTTCTACCATATCCTATATCTGCTACATGATTTATGTTAGATGTATTTCTTTTTGACAGAATGTTGGTGGAGCACTGCAGAGCTGCATCTCTCCAACAACACCCTTGAGGGGCGTGCTTGGAATGGATAAGCAAGCCCCTACCTTTAACAAAGTGGGCACTGCTTAACCTAAAATGCCCACATGCCACTGGTTGAGAGAAATTGTCATAGTTTTTTTGGGCAGAATTATGTGAGGTTTTATGTGTTGCTGTTGGAGGTGCGTCTTGGTCAGTTTAGCTCAGAAAATTCTGCCTTCATCAATCTGCCACCATAGGCATCCGCTTAATCCTGCCTAATGAGCAGGCCGGCCGTGAGACAAGCCAACTAATAAATGGTATTCTGTAATGCAATGAAAAGTGTCTACCCACATGGTTCAATAAACATAGCAAAGCCTTACTGCACAGAATCTCATCGGCCTAGTAATCACAGTCTTTCTGTCCATATAAATACACTGGATTTTTGGCTTCCTATAGATGTCTATTAGTCATTCAGACAAGCCATTTTATAAATATTCTCTTTGTAATGTAATGGGCTATCAACATAGCAAAGCCTTACCACACTGAAACTCATCTGCCCCATCCTCACAGTCCTTCTGTCCATCACACAGCCACACACTGGAGATGCAGTTACCGCTGGGGCAGGCGAAGTGGCCCTCTTCACACTTCTGCCCATGGGAAACTAGGGCCGACAACAACGGAAGGGAAGAGTCATTTCAGAGGTGATTCAGTATTGTTAGCAGTTGATGTTACTCTTCAATAACACAGACCCCAAAGCAAATCAGAGGGAGAAAAATAGGTTTATTCAAAGAGGACAAATCATGGAATGTTATGCTGAGAGGTAGACAAATCAAATCAAATTTGATTGGTCACATACACATGGTTAGCAGATGTTAATGCGAGTGTATCGAAATGCTTGTGCTTCTAGTTCCGACCATGCAAGTAATATCTAACAAGTAATCTAACAATTTAATCTAAGATTTTCATTCTCCCCTGTCCTCAGTGATTCTCTCCACAGAACAAAGAGACAGAATCTGAACCAAACATTATATTCCCCCAACCCTTGCCTGTGGTTGACCAATTGTAATTCCTGGCAATAAAATTGGGCCAATGGCCAGATAACACGCATCGCATTTCAGGTGCGATGTATAGACAATTTGGACCAATGAGAACTTGCCATGTAAATTTCCATTGATCATTAATTCCCTGTTACAGAAAAAACACTATTTCCATTGATCGTTAATTCTAGTCCTCTTGACCTTTAGTCCTTTGTGTTGAGTATTTATCTTCTAAATATTCATACAGACGTGATTCAGGTCATTATCTTTTCCCTAAACTTGAACTCTGGCACCCCTAATAAAATGAAATCAAATGTAACATACAATAGGTGTAGACCCTACCATGGAATGCTTACTTACGATGCAGTTCAAGAAATAGAGTTAAGAAAATAATTACTAAATAAACTAAAGTAAAAAATAAAATAAATAGTAACACAATAAAATAACGAGGCTATAAACAGGGGGTACAGGTACCGAGTAAATGTACAGGTTAGTCGAGGTAATTTGTACATGTACTGTAGGTAGGGGTAAAGGGACTATGCATAGATAATAAACAGCGAGTTGCAGCAGTGTAAAAACAAAGCCCCCCCTTCGGTGTAAATAGTCCTGGTGGTAATTTTATTCATTGTTCAGCAGACTTATAGCTTGGGGGTAGAAGCTGTTAAGGTGCCTTTTGGACCTAGACTTGGTGCTCCGGTCAGATGCCGAGCATCATCGCCATACCTGGCAGTGGTGCAACCGATCAGGATGCTCTCAATGGTGCAGCTGTAAAACTTTTTGAGGATCTGGGGACCCACATCAATCTTTTCAGTCTCCTAAGGGGGAAAAGGTGTTGCCGTGCACTCTTCAAGACTTTCGTGGTGTGTTTGGACCATGATAGTTTGTTGGTAATGTTGACACCAAGGAACTTGAAACTCTTGACCTTCTCCACTAATCACTTCAGAAAATGGTATATCTTTGTTTTTTGATTTTATGCAAGTCTTCTCTAATTGAAGCTGACTTCCTCAATCTGTCTTCCTTAGGCAGAGAGAGGAAAGAAGAGAGGAGAAGACAAGACAAGAGACTCACCCTGGCAGTTGGTCTCATCTGCATAATCACCACAGTCGTTGGCTCCATCACAGATCCAGGAGTGGTGGATACAAAGGGAGGTGGTATTACAGCTGATGAAGCCTTTCTCTTTCACCCCCAGTTTGTAGAATTCAGAGCAGTCTGTGTTGTCTACACAAAAACATTAGCTAACCTTAGCTAGCTAAACACAAGCTACTGTAAATCCACTAACAGTAGGTAACACTAAGGTATAAAAAGGTAACATTAACCAGGTTTCCATCCACAGTTTTTATGTAGGTAAAGTCATACCGTATAACAAAAAAAACTCACCACAGCTGTAATGAAAACTGGAAGTTTTATAAATGCAGACCGATCATTTGTTTGTTCGACATGGTGAGATCTTTTTGTGTCGGTAAAATGAATAATGTGAGAAATGGCGGTGGAAATGCCTTTATGCATATTGATATAATAACCATCATCTGGCAAATAAACTTGGAGTCATGCAATGATATGGTGTGTGGTCATGCCACTACGACTTGGGAAACCATGTAGTTTATTACGCTACATATGAATTAACTTGTGATGAACTTCACAGGGTGGTGCACTGTGATCTTGATGCTCCTTTCCAATAAATGTCAAGTGTCTTATTATGTTGACTTGATGACGATTGCTTGACTGCTGTGTCAAATAAAACAATTCTTGCTCTTATCCATAATAACCTCATCATGTAAACTAGTTTACCCGCACAGCCTACCAGCACTGTATCTGCGAGCTGTTGGCAAGAGCGCACGTGCCAAGACCAGAGTAGGAACATTTGCCATTTAACACAACAGTTTGTGACAAAAATATGATGTAAACACATTGAACTTTAGACTTACATGAAAACTTATCTGAAAAGGTACATTTTGTGTACACTACATTATCCACAACAAGTCTTTTTGGTGGAAACACACCAATGGTAGGAAAATGCGCATATTTTCTTAGTGCGGATTTTAGAATATTTGCATGAAAATCATTTGCCAATCGGACGGAGGCCTAGCTAGTAACACTGTACATTAAGTTGCTTGTTTACCTGTGCAATAACAAATAAATTACTATCTGGATAATGCTGACTGACTGAAAACAAGCGATCCATCAATGGTGATGAGGTCACCATGTTAGCATAGTGCATTTTTTTGATCATGACACATACCATACCTTAAAAAGGCTTAACTTACTGCAGTTCTTTTCATCTGAGGCATCAGCACAGTCAATGACCTGGTTACACCAGGCTGAGCCGGGGATACAGCTTCCATCCTGGCATGAGGATTCAAAAGATGCACACGTGACATCTGAGAGGGGAGAGAGAAATTAACCCTTCGAAAAGACCCGATGCTAGGAACAACTCATCAGGAAGAGAGGGAGCAGTTAATTGTGTAATCCAGGTCGATGGCTCAGTAGTGTTTAGCATCAGGTCTAGGGAGGATATCTAGGATAGGGAGGATGTCAGGTGTTTGTGTACGTGCGCATTATGTGTGTGCATGCATGAGAAGCAAACAAGCAAAGGTATACGAGTCATCAAGTCCACTCCTGAGTGGCGCGCATTCTAAGGCACTGCATCTCAGTGCTAGAGGTGTCACTACAGACACCCTGGTTCAAATCCAGGCTGTATCACAACAGGCCGTCATTGGGAGTCCCATAGGGTGGTGAACAATTGGCCCAGTGCCGTCTGGGTTTTGCCAGTGTAGGCTGACATCGTAAATAAGAATTTGTTCTTAACTGACTTGCCTAGTTAAAAAAACATCAGGACTTATTAATGATCATTTTGTTTATGCAAATGCCATTTATGGTCTGCACTACTAATAAACAAATGCAAATTAGATACTGAAAACCTACAGGGACATTATATCTGATCGATCTACCATCTACGGAAACTATGGTATTTTCATTTAAATGCATATAATTAAATGTTTTAATGGTTATAGAAACAGGGGTGTTGATAATTTGCCATTAAAAAAACAAACCAACTGCATGCTTTGAGAGTCATTACAGCTAGACGTGCCTGATATCTCAGTCCTTGGGAGCGTCATCCATCTTTAGAGAATCCTACTGCTGCCTCATGGCCTCTCTTAATTGTCTCGTTTCAGGTTTAAAGCACATTAAGTTCCTGTTAAAGAGTGCTGGGTTTGTTTTCCTCTGGGCTAACATGCAGCTGAATAACAGCCACAGAAACTAAATTGAAAATAATAGCAAAGAACGTCACTTGATTAGAATAGCAATGACAAAGATTGGCGATTCGGGCCGCGGCAATCTTTACATGATTTTCTGAACAATTTGTGCCCAATATCCTGCCCTTCTGTCTCAGACAGTATTCTGTCTGAGAGTGGCCCTTGGTCTTTGAGGAGCTATGTGATGCTGGGGCTCATTAAAGAGAGGCTCAGCCCAGTGTGAAGCCTGCTATATGCTGCACACACACACACACACACACACACACACACACACACACACACACACACACACACACACACACACACACACACACACACACACACACACACACACACACACACACACACACACACACACACACACACACACACACACACACACACACACACACACACACACTCACACACACGGTCCGGATATACTGGGTGATTAGGCGGTCGATCTATCCATACTCACTGTTACAGAAGGCCTCGTCTGAGTTGTCCCCACAGTCATCCACCCCATCGCAGAAATGACTGTTGGCCACACAGCGTTGGTTGTCACACGCCCTGAAGCCTCTCCTACAGTCCCTGTTATCTGGTGAAATTACAAAACAAAATGTGTTCACTTCAAATACGAAATGGTAATGGTAGTAATCTTCTTCTTATGACATCCTCTAGATATCAACTGTGCAGTCCCACACTGAATGTGCTCTAGCCAATTCTTCAATGGATGTCATCAGGGTTGGGATCAAATACATTTCAATTCCACTCAGAAAGTACACCAAATTCCAATTCCTCATTGGAAAGCATTGAAGTTACTTGGAATTGGAAATTCAGTGTACTTCCTGAAGTGACTGAAATTTGTATGGAATAGACACCAACCCTGGTTGTCGAAGAAGTGGATATCGATTAAGGCAGCCCCCTGCACCTCTCTGATTCAGATGGGTTGGGTTAAATGCAGAAGACATATTTCAGTTGAAGGCATTCAGTTGTACAACTGACTAGGTATCCCCCTTTCCCTTTCATATGCGCTGTAGCCAACCCTGCTATCATTGTCATGCCACATGGTTGGCTACAGAACATCCATTATAGGAATGGGCTTATGCTTGCTTGCATGTAGTAGTAGATCATTCATTATATTTTTGTTGACTGGGAGAGATTTGAAGTACCAAAATGCTGATATGAGATCAATTGCTTACCACAATATTGCATTTTCTCATCTGATTTGTCTTTGCAATGCGCTATTCCATCACATGTGAACTGATAGTTGATGCATTCGCCGTTCCCACATTCAAACTCCTTGTGGATGTTGCAGGAGGAATTCCCTGCTGCAAAAGAAGATGACTAAGCTAGTTAAACAAGTTAAGTCAAATGTTTGTGCATTTTCTCACCACAATGGCTTTAGCTGTGGTCTTCAAGTTAGCAGTAGCTGCACCAGGCTTAGCTGTAAATGTTCCAGTATGACCTTTATGTTAAAAGTACAAACACTGCATATTCCTCTCTGAAACAAAGTTAATTGGGTGCTAATGTATTACAACTACCTAAAACAGTCTGTCCTTGCCAGTGAATAAAAGTGTATATATAATTACTGAAGAGGAAACATTTCTCTAAAAAAAGTTGAAAATCTGATCTAAACTGCTAGTTATATTTTTTGTGAGAATTGCAAGATTTTTGAATGTATGGTTGGTTAAAAAGCTAAATTTCAGGAATCCAAGTGGCATAAGGCACTGCATCACAGTGCTAGTGGTTTCACTACAGATCTGGGTTTGATCCTGGGATTTGTCGCAGCCGGCTGCAACAGGGAGACCCATGTGGCAGTGCACAATTGGCCCAGTGTCATCCGGGTTGGTGGAGAGTTTGGCCGACTGGGATGTCCTTGTCTCATCGCGCTCTTGCGACTTCTTGTGGAGGCCGGGCGCACGCACGCTGACTTTGGTCGCCAGTGGTACGGTGTTTCCACCGACACATTGGTGCGTCTGACTTCCGGGTTAAGCGAGCAGTGTGTCAAGAAGCAGTGAGGCTTGGCGAGGTCCTGTTTCGGAGGACGCATGGCTCTTGACCTTCGCCACTCCCGAGTTCGTACGGGAGTTGCAGCGATGGAATAATACTTTAACTACAAGATGGATATCACAAAATTGGGGAGAAAAAGGGGTTAAAAAATAAATAATCTCATAACTTACAAATGCATCTGTTGTCATCTAATAACACACGTGCTCCCCGACAACTACAGTTGACTCTTCCATCTGGGGTCAACAGACACAAGTCACCACAGCCACTGTTATTGAGTCTGCATGGGGACATCTCACCTACAGAACACATGGCCAATCAGAGATATTATAGACACAACAGGAGACGAACAACAGATGCTTTATAGACATAACGTGAGGCAAAAAGACAGAGACAAAGTGAGGTTGCAATTATACAGTATCTTGCAATGTCAAAGACATTCCGAATTTTTATTATCAACTGTTTTTAAGAACATTTAACGCTGAAGAACGACCAATAAACTAAACTGAATGTCACCAGTTAATTAAAGGCTAAACCTCAATTAACAGAGTTTATTTCAAGGCCAACGGTCCCAACCCACAGCTCCCACCTCCCACCAGCCCAGCATAAAGAACGCATCAGCTCAGTCAGTGTAACAGGAACAAGCAGGTATGGTCTCATCCTCCCTGATAAAGAAAGAGCGAAGGATGCAGAGGGAGGGGAAACAATAAAGCACAGGCATCACCAGTGCTCACTGGAGAGACATGTGACAAATGAACCATAGCTTTCCTTTCCTTCCCTCCCCTCCAACCCTCTGTCTCTCATTCACACATCAGTGTCTGTGTGTGGGGGATGTGTCGGTGTGTGTGTGTGCATGTGTGTGAGGATGGATGGACGACTCAGCAGGCCTCTGGAAGAGCTCCTGGAGCCCCAAGGTTCAGGTTGGCCTCATCTGATTACAGAGGAACGAGAGGATCAGGAAGGACCGATAGGAAGACTGATGAAAATGTGGAAGCATTGACTTCACATTTAACTATCTCGAGGAGGAAAACTGGGGTGAGATGAACAGTGGTCCTGTGTGACTCAGCTTTACATGTAATAGCGTGACTGTAGCAAACTAGGTTCAATGCCCGCAGGGATCACATATATACTAAACATGGATGCATTACCTGTACTGTAATTAGCTTTGGATAAAATGTTTGATTAATTTAAACATTGCAGGTTGTTACTTATCAATTGGCAAGACGGAGAGGTCAAAAAGTTATGTCTGCGATCATTTGTGATGATGAAATAAATGAGAAGGAAAAGTCCCTCAACATCTTCATAGAGAGAGTCAAGCCGTTGGGAAGCTCTTAAGTACTTTTCCCAATGTCCTAGTACTTACAGTACATATGCACACTTCAGAGCCCTCCTATCGAACTCGAGGATTATTTTTTATTAATTACGTTGCCAGCTTTAGTTTCTCCCCAGCTAAATAAAACCATCTTAATTTATCATTCCCACCATTTTCATTCACATCAAGAGAAGGAGCCCTGGTAGGTCCTACTGGAAAACCAATAAGTAAAAAGAATCCCAAACCCCAAACTAAATTAAACAGACAAATGTACGCAAATGCACAGATCTGCAACAGACAGATGACAAAAAATACTATTACACTAACATATCTATTCTTCTCTTACACCTTCCATATTGGAGGAAAATAATGTGTGGGCATAAGTGCATTGCACAAACATACATGGGCCTCGAAACATTCACAAACAGTCTGTCCCTGTCTTTTTGAGAGAAGAATTCAGGGAGTTGGTGTCGTAAGTGTAGATTCCTGGGAGTTGGTGTCGTAAGTCTAGATACTCACAGCTGTTGGAGTCATTTGTGACAGCGATGATTCCCATGGGCTGGTGGGGGATATCTGCTCGCAGAACCTTGGTCTCTCCACCTGTGTACTTGTTGGATCGTAGCACGGCCCTGCGAGCCCAGTCCGACCAGAAGAGGAAGTCCCCATAAATAGCCAGACCAAAAAAAGTTCCTGGCCCTGACTTCACGATGACCTGTGATTTACAAAGCAGTACATCAGTGAAAGCATTCATAACTTGTCTAATATGTCTAGAGTGCCAATACCAAGCCATAGCTAAGTCCTCTACCTCCTTGTACTCTAGTAAAACATATATGATTTTCAAAGACTTCATGTCAATTACATCTAAACATCAAATGAGTAAATATTGATGAAAACATAAATCAAATAAAATAAAAAACAGACTTTGAATACATAGCACAAATAAATAAATGAATCACTGCATCATCAACCCCTGTACACACAAACAACCTCTCCTAGGTTAGTGCTAAACCCAGTTGTTGCTATGTAAATGTATGACAGTATCACAGAGAGGGAGGCAGGAATACATCAGACAGACGGCTCCTTTGGGAGTCTCTCTCTATGCTGGGGCCACCAGGCAGCTCTTCCTGCAGGTCTGTAGTCTCAGCCATTAGTGGGACATGCTCGTAACCATCATCACATTATCCCTGCTGCCATACAGGGATTAATAGGACAGGTGTTGATTCAAGGAGCACAGCTTGTTACAGGGAAAACAACTGGCCAGCAGGAGAGAAAGAGCAAGAGAAATGGCAACCAGTGGAGCACAAACATTGTAAATACCACCAATATTTATCTCTTTATTTATCATCCCCTACTATTCCTACTACAACTATTTACACATTGCTAAAACACTGTACGTAGCGGATAATATAACACTTGAAATATCTCTATCTTTTTGAGTGTAATATTTGTGTCTTCTCACTTTTGTTGATTGTTTATTTCACTTGCTTTGGCAATGTAAACATGCTTCCCATGCCAATAAAACCCCTATGAATTGAGAGAGAGATGACAAGGAATCCAGAGGATTCCCATTTTATTAGGGAGAATGCTAGTTTTATACACAGGGACAAATTACCACTGTGTTCAAAATCTCTTAGAATCTATTTATATGAAATTTCTTGTCACGTGTTGTCCCTTTCCAGTCACCAGGCTGCTCATTATGGTGCACAACTCTCACCATCGTTACACGCACCTGCGCATCATCAGACTCACCTGGACTCCATCACCTCCCTGATGACCTTCCCTATATATGTCACTTCCTTTCGTTTCTTCCCCAGGCGTTATTGTTTCTGTTCCAGTGTCATGTCTGTGCGTTGTTTGTGTTTTGTATTATGTTACGTTTATTTATTAAAACATTCAATCCCTGAACTTGCTTCCCAACTCTCAGCGCACACGTTACAGTTCTGAGTTTTAAAAAACAAGGCAGTTGTAGACAACAAAAGGAATGGAAGCCCTGGGATATAATAGTAGAACTTTGCAGGTACATGTTGTCTGGCAAAGGGGTTAAATGGGCAGCAAAAAAACTAAAAGGACCTAGGCACTATTCATATGATTAAAATGCATGTATTGTTATGGCATGATCAATAGAACAAACAATTTAAAACTCTGACTCATTTTCACATGGCCTTCGACAGGGAGTACTTTGAGAACTTTAAAACTATTGTATGACTTGCTTAGGCACAGTTGTACATTTCCTAGGGTGGGGGTGATCGTCCAAAACAGGGTTTAAAACTTGTCTTTCGGCTTTGGGGAGGGTGATGTGATTTGTTATTGGGCACAGGGGATGGTCGTGCATTTCCCCCTGGTTTAGATTCCACATTTTGCAGGTTTTACTATATAATGTCTTCCATATAACCACATTTCCTCATCTGCTTGCATGTCTCCCCTATCAAAGTGTGTTGGTACTTCCCTTATGCACTACGGTTTTCTGCGGCTTGCTGTACAGTCAACATTATCCTGCCCTCTATTCATAGTGACAATAGTGGTAAGGTGGATTGTTTGCCCAGGTCTGCAGTAGGTTAGCTAGCAAACATATCACACATAAAATCATTCAAATCTGCACCAATTTCCAATATCAATCCACCAGAACATAGAGGAATAGCTGACAGGCAGCAGAGGCCAGGTGTTTCTTTGCAAGAACACATGAAAGAACAGTCAAGACATGAGACACGCAGCTCAAAAAGCTCTCCTATTGATCTTGTTAAGGCCGTAAAAGTTGAATTTACTGTATAAACTATTCCCTCTTCACATTTCTCAAAATAGTACAAAATATATAGTGATTCATTTAATTCATATGAATCAATTATTTTTAAACAATTCTTTGAATGAATGATGTGCTTCGCCATTGTAGTAATTGGGGTTTGGTTAAATCGTGGTAAATCAAATCATGGGAATCATAAGAATCATCTGTGAATCGCAAACAGTAAAAGGAAACCATTTCGCTGTAGCCTTCATTTTTAATTGTGTCGCTGCAAATCAAATTTTGTAGATACTTTAGGTTTATTTGGACGTTCAATTTATGAGACATTGCAACTCAATAGATGCTTGTAGTTAGTCTGAAGTAAACACTTCTAAAAGCAAGATATACGGTATATTTGCTCTATAAAATCCACAATGCCTGCTGAAACAGTCATTTTCTATGTTTTTCCCCCAAACCCTTCCCAATTAAATGTTGAATGCAAAGTAGGCCTACCTGGCAGAATGATATCATGATGCTTTATATCAATCGGTTGCACATTTGTTTTACATACTCTGCCGTATGGAAATCTGTGTGCAGTACAGAAATCTGACAGAAACATCACTAGCTTACAACAAATATACTGTCACTAAAACTTGGCTGGGACATATATTCAATAACACCCTCTAACACCTGACACCAATATAGTGGATTGGGGGGTACCCTGACTGGGACTCAAACCCTGGTCCCTGTGACTGTCACTCCAAAACCATTATACTGAACAGCTTCTACCCCCAAGCCATAAGACTACTGAACAGTTAATCAAATGGCAACCCGGACTATTTACATTGACTCCCTTATTTATTTATTTATATAGCTTAATCGTTTTGCGCTGACTCCTTTGCACTGGCTCTATGTACACTCGATAGACTCTACCCACACATACTACACTGACACTCCAACACACACAAACATATACACACACACATGCATATTGACGCCACACACACTCACACATTGACACATTTTCACACTTCACATATGTTGCTGCTACTCTGTTTATTATACAGCTTATCCTGATTACCTAGTCACTTTTACCCTTACCCACAAATACAGTTTGATTTGATTTTGGCGACTCCGGGATGCTGGCCTTCGAGGCAGAGTTCCTCTGTCCAATGCCTGTGTTCCTTTGACCATCTTAATCTTTTCTTTTTATTGGCTAGTCTATGATACATCTTTGCAACTCTGCCTAGAAGTCGAGCATACCAGAGTCGCCTCTTCACTGTTTACGAGACTGGTGTTTTGTGTGTACTATTTAATGAAGCTGCCAGTTGAGGACCTGTGAGGCATCTGTTTCTCAAACTAGACAGTCTAATGTACTTGTTCTCTTGCTCAGATGTGCACCGGGGCCTACCACTATTCTGGTTAGAGCCAGTTTGCGCTGTTCTGTGAAGGAGTAGTACACAACGGTGTACGGGATCTTCAGTTTCTTGGCAATTTCTTGCATGGAATAGCCTTCATTTCTCAGAACAAGAATAGACTGACAAGTTTCAGAAGAAGGTTTCTGGCCAAGAATGTTTCTGGACATTTTTAGCCTGTAATCAAACCCACAAATGCTGATGTTCCAGATACTCAACTAGTCTAAAGTTGTCCAGTTTTATTGCTTCTTTAAAATCCGGTTTAAAAACAGTTTTCAGCTGTTCTAACATAATTTCAAAAGGGTTTTCTAATCATCAATTAGCCTTTTAAAATGATAAACTTGGATTAGCTAACACAACGCGCCATTGGAACACAGGAGTGATAGTTGTGATAATTGGCCTCTGTACGCCTATGTAGAAATACCATTAAAAAACAGCCGTTTCCAGCTACAATAGTCATTTACAACATTAACAATGTCTACGCTGTATTTCTGCACTATTTTATTTTATTTTAATGGACAACATTTTTGCTTTTTTCAAAAACAAGGACATTTGTAGACACTCTTTTCAACGGTAGTGTATGTCATTTAACTTTTAAATTCTATGACCTTTCATGTGTGACATAAACAAAACCAGTGCGTAAACTTCAAAAGACTCCTGTAGGCTTCCTGCACATGCTCCTCCACTCCAGTATCCAAACTATTCACAGGCTATTCAATGAATGGAAAACACCAAAAGGTTTAATGACATTCGGAGATTGTCAAGCCAAGCCTTTGATACTGAGTACGGAGGAATGTATTTTCTATTGGTCGAGACTGACATACTCTATTTGATTGTGGTGTAGAAAATGCAAACCACAATGAAGCTCGAAGTCGGTAATCGGTATGCAGTTATGCTTATTGGTTGTGTGTGGTGCATTGGTACAGAAACCTGTTGGTGGGAAATTGTTGCGTATATTTTATCAAATTATAAATAAAAAGCATCAAAATGTTGAAAATCTGATTTCCCCCTAGCTAATCATTGCATGTAGCCAGCTCTGATCGCAGTGAGATTGAGCTTGTAGTCATCAAACCCTTTACATTCTGGCCCGTAGCCCTGCCACAAAACCATGCTGAAGTGGTCAAGTCCACATGCACGTTTATGAATGCAGGGTTGCCACAGTTATTTTTATTTATGGTGGTAATCATCCTTTTTTGTACATTTTATGAGTGTGGATGGGGTGATTTCTTTGTTTATAGTACAGGAGACGGTCATGTGAAAATATTGATTGAAATAACGTTGGGGTGGGGGGGTGCATTTTTTTTTAATGACACCTCGAGTTTGACCAGACCTAAGATCTTGCATAAGTATGTCAATGTATATAAGACGTCACAAATAATTGTCATACAATGTAATTGTAGTCTGAAGATCATATCATGCCACACTCTAATTTTGGGATTTGGGATCGCATAAATCTTGAAGATCATATTCAGTGATCATATAACATAATAACCACCCTTAAGAACCACTTCTCAATTAGTATTCAGTCTGTTCACACTTAAAATGTCTTATTTTCACTGCCTTAATGTGTTGACATCTTATCCCCATCACATACTCCAGCGGGCGCTCTGGACTTTTGGCAGCATGGTTAATGACACGACGGCTCCACTTAAAATGGCACACTGGAGTGAGGAAGGCAAGTGGGCCTTTTTAGCTCTTTGCTGTACTCTGTGTTCATCTCATGACTGTCAGAGCAGAGGGAGGGGGTGTCACACAGTCACAGTGTTAGGCTGTCAGGCAGCAACGACACTTCCAGATCCCTGAGCTACAGGAGCCATGGAGTCCCTCTGTGGACCTTCTGCCATACAATACCACTCTGCACCACCCCGCCCACATACTGCCCTGCACCGCCCCCACATTATCACACATAATGTCAGGAAGTCCCACTCTAGTCAACTCTCGCTCGCTCTCTCTCTCTCTCTGTCTCCCCACTTCTCTTCACCCGGGGTGTCTCACCGCTGCTTTGTTGATAACCCGTTAGCGCTGTTTCATTTTCACATTCTAATAGGGAAAGTGATGGGCTCGCCCCCACAGGGCTTTTCTGTGTGAGCCTTCATTAGCATGAGAGAGACCGCAGGCGGTGCACGCAGGAACCCAAACGGTGTGACTTTTGAGCCGCACGACCCTGCTATGGCAAACGTATGGGTAACTAATTGAGATGGGCCAAAGTCCTCAGTCACAAAGGTCGTGTCAAGCACAAATTGAAATCCGTCGGCAAAGAGGAGAGCCACATTCTATTGTAATCCCTTACATGCCAGGGATACAGAAGGATACAGTACATATTCAGAATTTTCACCACTATGAATATATATTATGCAAGCAACCTCTCACAGATAAAAATGAGACTGGTCCTTTCCTTTACAATTTGAAGGGAAATTACTTCTATAATTAAGTAAACAATTGACTCTGTCTTTTGAGATATAATATATGAAAAGAATGCTGAGAGGTATTACAGAAGCCATCCCTTGTTTGACGGCTGAAACACCATCAGGCTCAACAGGAATGGAAGATAATGTAGCGGGTAGAAAATGTGTCCCGTTTCAGCTTAAGGGTGGCATAACACTGACATTTCAGCTTAAGGGTGGCATAACACTGACATTTCAGCTTAAGGGGGGCATAACACTGACATTTCAGCTTAAGGGGGGCATAACACTGACATTTCAGCTTAAGGGTGGCATAACACTGACATTTCAGCTTAAGGGTGGCATAACACTGACATTTCAGCTTAAGGGTGGCATAACACTGACATTTCAGCTTAAGGGTGGCATAACACTGACATTTCATCTTAAAGGGGGCATAACACTGACATTTCAGCTTAAGGGTGGCATAACACTGACATTTCAGCTTAAGGGGGGCATAACACTGACATTTCAGCTTAAGGGTGGCATAACACTGACATTTCAGCTTAAGGGTGGCATAACACTGACATTTCAGCTTAAGGGTGGCATAACACTGACATTTCAGTTTAAGGGTGGCATAACACTGACATTTCAGCTTAAAGGGGGCATAACACTGACATTTCAGCTTAAAGGGGGCATAACACTGACATTTCAGCTTAAGGGGGGCATAAACACTGACATTTCAGCTTAAAGGGGGCATAACACTGACATTTCAGCTTAAAGGGGGCATAACACTGACATTTCAGCTTAAGGGTGGCATAACACTGACATTTCAGCTTAAGGGTAGCATAACACTGACATTTCACCTTAAGATGTGTCATAACACTGACATTTCAGCTTAAGGGTGGCATAACACTGACATTTCACCTTAAGGGTGGCATAACACTGACATTTCAGCAGAGAATCATTGCCTTTGTGTCTACCATGTTTCAAATACCTTTTCTCTCCTCCATAAAAAGCTATAGACAGTGACAACATCAGAACACATGTTGGTTCAACAAGAAGTAATTGCCTTTTTGAACTGCCTATACTTTTGCTCCTTAGTGAAGAAGGTGAGATTGAATGAATATGCTCAAGTTCTGTGGTCTTGTGTGCTGCCCAAGTCAAACGAGCTGCAGTATGTCTTGTATCATTAGAATGTGTTAATGACATCAACTAGGTATGACATTAGTTGAGCCCTTAGGTTTTAACGACAGATTAAACCTGGTCCTGGACTAAAAAGCATGCTTAATGGATAATCTCCATTGAAAGTTATTTGTAATTCGGCCCAAAGTCTAACACAGTGACATAGTGTGGTTGAATTTATAGTGGCATACATAGAGAATCGTTATGTCATTCATACTCACATATCTGCGTAAGCCATCGTAATCACACCTCTCTATCTTCCCCAGACTTCCATCAGAGAAGTAGATCTTCTCAGCCTTGTGGTCGATGGTGAGTCCGTTAGGCGTGAGGATGTCAGTGCTGACGATCACCTTCATGTTGTTTCCTGCCAGGGTGGACCTCATAATACTGGGACGCTGCTCGTTCCAGTTAGTCCAGAACATCAGGCTGAAATAAACATTAAACAACCTACTATTAACTAGATGGTCATTTGAGAAACAGTTTTAAAGGAGTCCGTTGACTGGAAAGAGGAGAGATAGATAATAACAGTTATGTTTACAAGTTTTTTTAATCTCAAGTCTTAAAAGCAATTTCCACCTTCACTGCAAACAGATAACCCAGATGCAATGTCTCTCTATATGCACATTTCCCCTCAGACATCTTTATACCCCCCTCAGTGAAGAGGACAAAACAAATATATGCTCTTTGAAATTGAATTAGGGGAGTGTATGATGGCTTTAATAGGACTGCAATTGAAACTTGTCAAGCTCCTTGGCTTTCTTTGTAGGGGAAATAAACACTAATAGCTGTGAGAATTATTCATAGGCAGCTGTTTTAAATTGCCTATAGCTCTATCTGGTCGTGATCCCATAGCTCACGATGGCCTGCATGACCTGTCATCTGCTCCTCATGTTGTCTCTGTCGCCTTTGTTAGTGTCGCCTTGCAGGAGCTACTGCAGCTCCCATCTCTAATAAGGTTGGTGCTGCAGTTTCATTTTTTATACTCACTTTCCATTTAATAAAAACCAGATTAGCATCAATGAATGCTGAATGGAATTGGTATTCATATTTCTTTGAGGGGACTACTAAGAATAAGGCAAATTATAATCGTGTGGGATTGCATCTGAGGAAGTAGGTTCTGCAAAATTAAAGGAATATGTGAATTGTATTACAGTGTACAGCAGCTACATATTCACTTCTTAGAAGAGAAAGTAGAGGGATTATATCCTCATCAAACTGCCAGGTATTGTAGTGTACTGATCAAAGATGAACAATGTATACTTTTGAAGTTGAGCAAAATAGAGATAGGCCTATATATGGTTATGGTGGACCCTCCCTATAGAAGACAATGTTTACAGCATTGGAAGTCTTGAGAATTCATAGGGGCTAGTTAGAATACTATGTCAGAGAGTGCTAATTTATCATGTTAGGTTAAATTTAAATTAGCAGTGTTCTGTAGTGAAAATGCCAAATTGCATACTGCATGCATACCCACTCAGGTCAAATTTGTTTGTGAACTCTGGGTCAGTGTTCTGTGAAAACCTCCTTGGCATGCATAATTACTGTACTTTGAGACATACTTTTATATCTTAAAGGATATAACAGGAACATTAGTTTGTTATTGTGAAAGCACTGCAGGCAGTATTTCTTCAAATGTGAGTGTGTCAAACCAATTAAATGTCTCGCCTTCACTACACCGTAGGGATCCAATCTTCTCTACAGAACTGGACGCATATCTCTCATATAACATTCTACTGATTGTTCTAACAAAATTACACCCACTGAGATCCGTTCAAGAGGTGACATTCGTTAGACAAAATTGTCTTTAGACAGCAAGACAATTCACTTTGTCCAAGGAGGCATGTCTTGTCTTTTAATGCTACCAAAATGTATATATGTTATATATCTGTTGAGCATATACTGTACAAACATAGCTTCAAGCACATAATCACATACTGCATCTGAAGTAGTAACTAATGAACTACATTTGTGGTCCCCACAAATTCTGACATCATTAAAACAAGAGACGAGCCTGGTTACAGATGTGTTTGTGATGTCTTGCCAACTCCTGACAATGAACATGGCAGTTGGCAAGACAACACAAACACATCTGGGACCAGGCTATTGGGAGACTTAGTAGAACTAGAACTACATACTTTTGGCACTCGTCCAGGGCGAGGACATGGGGATGGTCGTCTTCAGAGAGTGTGACCACAGCCTGTCTGCTGAAGGTCCCGGGCCGGTTCTGGTCCACACTGTGCCTGGTGATGCTGGAGGTGGTAGAGCTGGTCCAGTACAGAGTGTCCCAGGCACGGTGGTACGCCAACCCCTCCACTGAACCCACATCTGGGGGTACACAGACAAGGACGTCATCATCCAATCATCCAGCCTCCACTAATTCATTTGAAATACTTACATGTAATGGATATGGCATTAAATCAACTGGTAATGCAGTGCTTTGACTCCATTGATAAAGGTGGACAGATCTGAATCCACCTCAGGAGGAATAAAGTCAATGATGTCTAGACAAGGGCTGTGGCAGTCATGACATTTTTTCAGCCCGTTATTTTCATGGAAAAAACCTGACGGTCTCACAGTAATTGACAGATAATTAACATGAAGACTTTAAGCATGTTTAGCATCTCCAGACATCCACACATACAAGCCGCTGATTCTTACCTTTGGAATATCTACATTTAAAAAAGCTAATAAATCACATTAATATACACCATCACAACTAATCCATTGTTTATTTTAGGCAGTTCTAAAGAAACATTATTATATGAAGGAAATGTATTTCAGAAGAACACAATATGAGTTGTCGTACTGTATGTTATCTGGCTATTCACCATGTTATCGGCTGTAGGCTTTTTTCATTTAATAGACTAAATATGCTTACAAGTCCCGTGCCATTACTTTATTTGATATTTTATGATTTTATAGTCCGAAGAATATAATTGACCTTAGCTGAATAAAATATAAATTATATTTTTCCCATTCTGGAGCGAATACGCATATGAAGTGTCTATGTTGAGCGTAAAAGTGATCACTTTAGGTGTGAATGACACAAACCTTAGAATGTCTTATAAATCAAAACATATATGGGCTGCATGACACGACTATAGGCTACTTATGATTTGAGAAAGTAGAAAAATAAAGCTTACACTCTGTTCCCTGCCACAGCATGCACATCATCAAGTGATCATGTTATCATATTATCCATCAGACTATTTTACATTTCATAGTTTCTTTACTAATATGCCACATTGGTTTCAATTTAGAATGGCCCATTATCAATTACAGGCAGGGGGAAAAACACATGTCATCCTTATGCACCCAAATAGCCTCCCTCCGGTTTGTTTTTCCATCATGCCAGGTAGGCTATTCCAGTTATTTCACTCCATGCATCAGCCACTGTTTGAGGAGCATGCAGCCTCTCACTGCACAAAAGGTGATATTCTGCACAAACTGTATATGCCATGGGCTTTCCAACCTAGTGCTTAATTTGGGAAATCAAGTGAAATCTGTTCGGGAACATCGATAGCAGCATGTTTTCACAACCAAACATATTTAAAGAAACTGTTGACAGCCCCTCTCTCTGTATGCTTGAGAAAGGAATGGATCAGAGAGAGGAAGAGATGGAAACTCACAGTGGTGAGGTATTCTGTAGCTAAAGGTAATGTTTCAGCCTATTAATTATGAAAATATTTTTAAAAATCCCTATTACTAAAATCAAATACAAAATGTAGGCTAACTCTGTAAGCCGCCCTGAACAATCAATGAACCAACAGCCACGCCTAGTTCTCTCCCAGAATCATGGATAAAAAGTTTGGAGGGTAGCATAAGGTAACCAGCCTCTCCAGTATGCACAATAATACCATCCACACTCAAAGGTGATTAGTAGAATTTGTTCAATTTTGGAGTATAGGCTAGACCAATTATGTACCAAAGATATCTTACATATTTTTTATGCCATGTGTAATATGCGGTAGGCTATGCATTGTATAATGGCACAATCATTATTTTAATTTAGGTTTTTAAAAATCGGGCTCAGGTTCATATATAGGCCTATGTGTATATATAAGGTCTAATATGTGTATGGGTGTTTTAAATTAATCATCACCTTAGAAAGCGCAGTCCATTTCGTTATGTTAGGCAGAAGGACCATGTTTTCCACTCAGTTTCAACCTGTTGTTGAACGTCTTTCTTCAAATTGATAAATCACATTGAGGTGAGTTTTAAAAGCATGATACTGTTTTGATGATAAGTGTTTGATGTGATTTTCGAATGCATTTCCATTGATGTCAGAGTGGTTAGAGGGACAATGGAGCCCTGAGTACCAGGCCATTAGCGACCTGGTGGTCGTTAGTAAGTTGGGTACTACCAACACATGTCCAGAGTGCATAAGCATAAGAGGAGCTTAGTACTACGGTCACGACTCATGAGTGCCGGTGTAGAGGTAACATTGTCACCGCAACAGTCCAGACATGAAGGGACGGTTTGCCAGACACAGATTAAGCCTAGTCTTGGAGTAAAAAAACAAACTCAATGGAGAACCTCCATCGAAAACTCTTTTTATTCTACAACTAGGCTTAATCTGTTTCTGGGAAACCGCTCCGATATGTTAACATGCACAACACCATGCTTCTTTCATTTGTGGTGCAGGGAATTACAGCCACAAGGTTGAATTCATTGTAACTGCCACACACAGGATATAACCTCTGCACGTTGTGTACTAACAAATCCATCCACCAGCTCATCCTAAATACTTAAATGGAATATACAAGACATTAATCAACCCATAATACATCTGATGGCACTCACAGAGTTGACAAGTCCAAACAAACCTAATTCCAGGAAAATATGAAGTAAAGTAAAATCCATGAATACCAATGTAAGCATATACAGCACAGGGTAGTCTCTGCTGCAAACCGTTGTTGTTCATATATCGATTGGTAATAGAGGTCACTGAAAAAAATTAAGCTTACATATTCCAGGTCTCTCATTCATTGTAGTTTCTACTGTTTACTTAGTGAGCAGGGATAAATACATTCAATAGTGACCAAATAGACATGCCAAACCGTATGTGCTTGGCATGAAAATAGGGTTGCATCAGAGTGCTAGTACAACCATAACCTTGCCCCACCAGGCTCAATTGCTATGGCATATAGAGCATGTTGACACTGTGCAACAGGGGGACTTGAAAGGGGTGCAGCTTAAAATCTGGGTGAGAGATGGAGCAAGCCTGCTACAGCTGTAAAAATTGTGAAAATCGACATGTTAAATAAATGTTCGATCACATTGACCATATAAAGTTTGCGTGAAAACTATTTCTAAGTTTTCAGATTTTTTTCCGGGGGGGGGGGGGGGGTTCTAAGGATGCGCTGGATGGTGATGAACTGAGAGATCATCCAATAAAAATCAGCGGTTGTTTTGTCCGCTATGGTCACAACCTCCATTCAAGTCTCTTTCTGAGGCGCTATGAAACCAGACGGTCCGACAGACAGCCGGCTGGTGGACAAAACATAAACAACATGCTTGTCCTCGTTGGGAAAACACACATATTTCTGTCTTTGCGTTGCACAAAGATACCTAACATATTCACTGAACCATTAGTGAAGATCTTGGATGAAACCTTACCACCTGAATTATATCCTAGAACTCCAACTCAATGGGACATACAGTATACTCTACAATCTGCTGTGGAGTGAGTGCTTAATTGATCTTAATGGTGAACAGGTCGTCAATTCTGGAGATACGGACTGAATCCGGTGCTTTCTATAAGCCATAAACCATACATACAGAATACTTAAGGCACTATCTGAGTCAGCCCAATTGCTAATTAATTGTTCGCAATAAAAAGGCGTCTGACAGCTTGGTTTGCCGGAAATCGTTGGAGAGGCCAGGGAGTAATTAATGGGGGACGTGGAGCTTCATTAGGGAAATATGGATGATTAACATCTTCACCCTTCTTCAATGACAGGGTACGCAGTAGAACTTTGTGGAGAGGAAGGAGAGGAGGGGGTGAAGGAGAGGAGAGGAGAGGAGGGTAGAGGAGGGGAGGGTAGAGAAGAGGGTAGAGGAAAGGGAGAGGAGAGGGAAGGAGAGGAGAGGAGTGTAATGAAGAGGGTATATGGAAAAGGAGAGGATGGACAGTCTGATTCTGATAACATTGTTTAGTCGATTAACAAGAGTCCTGAATCCAACCAACTATGAATAGTGAGTTAACAAGCTAGGGCTGACCGTAATTAGTCGACTGGTCGATTGTTTGGTCGATAGGCTGTTGGTCGACCAAGATTTTTTGTAGTCGAGAAGTGGCAAATATATATATATATATATATTATGGTACAGAAGACACGTGTCTTATTTGCGCCTATCTCAGTGAACTAATCCATTGTGGAGGCCGAGATTAATCCATTGCAGAGGCTGCTGGGATGGCACAGTCCAAGAAGAAGGGGAGTGGGGCTGCATAATGCATGTCTCTCTCCAGAATGCGCACTCTCCCACCAATTTGTGCACATTCATTGCTTCGTAACTTCATTGTGTGAATTGTTTGCGTTTGATTGTTAGTGTCTATCAATTCCCCATTACATATATTACCAGTAGTACACTTACCGTTAATTCCTATACTTAATAATGTTTGGTAACAGTAATTTCTGTTCATGCATTTAATATATTATTATTCCAGTCTTTTGCCGTTCTCATTGTCGGAGTGGACACGCTGTTTGAAGAGCGCACAACCTTGTGAGAAACAAGTTTTGGTTTATTTATTCCATTTATGAGTTTTGTCAATTTAGTCAATGTCTTTTGTTTGGAGCGCTACTGTCAATGTTGAGTAAGGATACGCACCTGATCACGCATTGAAGTAGGCCTATAGGCTATCTGGCCTGTACGCAAATGGACACATATAAATATGCCCATTTGGGGATCAGATAGTTTTTCGGATTTGCTTAACCGCACCACCACTAATGAGCTGTTGAGATTCTCAAAGTAATGTTTTCTTCACCTCAAACAGCAAGCAATCAAAGTCTGTTTTTTACAGCTCTCCCCCCTTCGACAGCCACTCAGCGTGAAAGGGAAAAATGTAATGCTCTGATCCAATGGAAACTTTATAAAATAGGGCCTATCTGATTACTTCTTATCGCTTGCACAAATAGCCTACAGCTGTGTCTGTCCCAAGCCCATTGACTTGGGAAACTCTGAGGGCCCAGAATATTTTAGACAATGTTGCAAGTTTGCTAGCATGAGATTCAGGTCCAAGTTAATAGTTGATACAATGTTTCAAGTTCATTGCAGACAGGCCATGCGTAGAAAATGTGACCTTTAATATATTTTTATCAGGATATTTTCTACCTACAGGCTGCAATGTTTATTTGTTGGCTTTATAGACTATTTTTTACATAGTTGGCAATAGAAGTTTGTATCATTTTCATTGAGATTTGGATAGAATTTTGATTAAACACATGACAATGATTTTAAATGAAACTGTGCCACGACAATGTGCAAATCATAACTGGAAACCATAACTGGCACGCAAATCGGTAGAAATGGTAAGATTATAGGTAACTTCAGGAGTGCAACGGTAGAATCTGCCTCGGGACAGGTTACATTATTTTCCTTCTGGTAATCTTGATCTCTGTCTCCATCTTGAGTCATTTGTGTCTGATTTGATCTAACAGTGCCCTTAAAGCATCAGACAAGCTCAATGCATATATAGTTGATTTTATTCAAGCACATAGGGTGTATCTATATATGAAAAAATACACGTTTTAAAATGTAGACCAATCGAATCGTTGAAAGAAGAGACGACTTTCGGTCAACCAATATTTTCTCTACTCAAGGACAACCCTATAACAAGCTAAGCTAAAGTAAAGGCAATGGATGTTTCAGTGCTAAATAAATCACTCCAACTCTGCACGTGAACAGGCTAGGCATGGCTTGAGGTCTACCAATTACACAAAGAGGTGCAAAGAAGGATATCAAACACATACACACACTTGACATTTGCCAGCCACATAGCTTTTTCTCTTTATACGTCAGTGCTTCTTTTCAAAATGATAATTGCTCCTCTTGGTCAAAGCCAAAAGAACAAAAAAGTATATTTCCAGTCATCCCATCTGTCTCTGTCAATTTTGCCAACAGTAGAACATGAGGATATGGATCAGTGGACTCCTGCTGTTCTCCCAGAGTGTGACTGGTGATGCTGTTCTTCCAGAGTGTGAGGGGTGAGTGAGTGACATGAGTTCAGAGGAGACTTCAGAAAAAGGCAAAAGATGCTAACAGTGTAGAACAGAGGCTTTCCCTGCTCATCTGCCTCCACTTAGCTTATCTAGAAAAGACTGACAGGGAGAACACACGCAATGGCTCTGCTGGCTCTCCTCCTGCCATCTAGAATGACTGACTGATTAGCAGGCTATAAAAGGTCCATTTGTTATGCGTTTCACATTATATATGTATTTATTAAAGTCAAGCCAAATAGATATATTTTCAATTTATCTTTGTTAGATGTCAATTTCACAAGCACCCATGTGTCCTATAAACTTCCTTAATCCCTAAATACTTAAGCTTATTTTATGCAGACGCTGTTCCTTGCAATAATGATACCCATTGCTAGCTAATCCTATTGCGAATGCTGCAAATGCTGCTTGCTGCCCAGAGTGGTGAAGATACTGTATCACTCTCAGGCCACTTATTTATGTTTTGGTCAAAATGTGGTGAAAATGAGAGCTGGGTAATTTTCTGCATCAATAGTGAGACCTAAAAAAATCCCCCATCTTAAACATCTTATTTGACAGTTAAATTGTTCCCATTTAGGGCAAAATAGAGGTGGCCATTACAATGCTCTACAGATGTAGGATCTTAATTTGAGCCAGTTTGCTACAGCAGGAAAATAATCCTGCAGCAACAGGACATGTGAATTATTATGTGGATTGTAATTCATGGACATTTTTGTAGGGATTGATACATTTTTTACAAGGGAAAATCAAGTCCGACATTTCTAAGTGGATATTACAAACTTCAGAAGCATTTTAAAGCTCAAATACACTAAAAGTTGTACATGTTTTGAATTGCAGGAAAGTTATTTTGCAACAGGCTGATCAAATTAAGATCCTACATCTGTATAGTTGATGTAGTATTATGCATCAAAGCCACACATCCTAGGACCCAGCCACTATATTCTCCACAAATAGCTTTTCACAAATGGCTGCTAAGAGGCAGGAGAGGCTGGCTGCAGACCCTCATTTCACATCGTAGGTTATTTCATTGACTTAGCACCCAGCATTACAACAGGATCAAGATTTAGAGGAAAATAAATGAATGGGATGTACTAGAAAGTAAAATATTAGTAAAATAATAAAACATGAACGATATATTCTGTCAGGCATAAACGTATATATGCAGGCACTTGTAAATAAACAAACTCAAAATCATCAAAACATAAAAAGTAAAGCAGCACTTACTTTTGGCTATGATTGATCGTCCTGTCCAGTCGTCATTAATCATCTGGATATTCCCAAAATGGATGTCGCTGAAGAAGATGCGATTGGTCCCTCCTGCGGTTTTCTGGCGGTAATCAAAGGTCAGTGCTATGATGTTTTTGAAGTAGGTGGGCCTCTCGAAGGGCTGGACGGGCGAGTTGAGGTCGCTCTCGTCTGAGAGGTGGACGCTCTTCAGTATGGTCCTCTCAGAGTAAAGCAGATAGCCTTCGTATCGCTCGCAGGCAAAGCCATCCTCAGCCAGGTGGCCATGGGCACAGGAACATGTCCTACGCCCACTGCCCAGGTGGAAGCAGAGCTGCTGACAGCCCCCATTGCTCCTGGCACATGGGTTGGTACCTGGGTTGGCAGACACAAATACTGTGTTCAAGGCATATTCTAACTAAGATTAATTTACCCTCATTAATTTAATTTAATGTTTATGAAGTTAATTGTTTAGTGTAGTGCCAGAACTAGAAGTGCTTGTGTGATATAACGTCACTTTTGTATTGTACATGCACTGCCTATAGCTACGGTTTATCTATCCCTTGTACTAGATGGCTCCCAGTTGATTTTGAACAATGCATTTAACATTGCTACTGATTATGGGCGAGAATCAATAAGGAGAATTAAGTTGAAACCTCAACCTTTCTCCCGCCCTCTATTAAATACTGTCACATCCTTCAGGTTGACCCCCAGACCACTCCTCATGGTCACTGCCTCGCTGCCGTCACTCTTGAAGCCTCGTCGGATGGAACCATTGGAGTGAGCTCTGAGGACAGAAAGAGAGAGACATTTTGAGAAGTCATCAATGACACACATTTTTTATTTTTTTTTGTTTCTTAAAAACACTTTTATTTTTGACTCTCGGACAAGATGCCCCCCATTGCTATCCAACTTGATGGATTCTCCATTCACCGGGGGAACAGGACAGTGGAGTCAGGGAAATCGAGGGGGGGAAGGGTTTGCATCTACATCAACACTAATTGGTGTTCAACTGTGAGTGTCTACCAACTGTTCACCCGTCTTAGAATACCTGAAGGTCAAATGTCGACCCTTCTTCCTCCAGAGGAATTTTCAGCAGTTATCGTGACTGTGAACGTGACATCAGGAGAAGAAAAATAACAAGCTGGCACTTAACGAACTTTACAAGGATATAAACAAGCAAGAAAACTAATATCTAGAGGCTGCCTGTCTGGTTGCCGACGATTTTAATTCTGGGTCACTAAGACGTGGTGCCCAACTTCCATCAACCCGTCTCTAATGCCACTAGGGGTAATAAAGTCCTAGACCACTGTTATTCTACCCACAACCAAGCATACAAGGCCCTCCCTCTGCAAATCAGACTCCACACTCCTGCTTCCTGTTTACAAGCAGAAACTCAAATAGGAAGTAGCTGTGACTCGCTCCATTGAGAAATGGTCACCAGAATCAGAAATGCTGGTATAGGACTGCTTTGCTAGCGCTGATTGGAATGTGTTTTGAGACTACGCCACTAACATTGACAAACTGACCACCTCTGTCACCAGCTTCATTAGAAAATGTATCGGCGATGTTGTCCCCACGGTGAGGATTCGCTGGTTCCCCCAATTAAAAGCCCTGAATTAACACAGAGGTTGGAACTAAATTAAAGGACAGGACTACCACACACAGAGCCATCGTAGACAACCTTGAGGACAGGAATAAGTACAAGAAGTCCCGCTATGACCTCCACAGAGTCATCAAATGAGCAAAAGAACAATATAGGAATAAGGTGGAATCATACTGCACAGGATCCGATGCCCGCCGCATGTGGCAGGGGCTACAGTCCATGACGGATTACAGAGAAAGACCCAACCGTGATCTGCCCACCGATGCCTCTCTACCAGACGAACTCAATGCATTTTATCCACGCTTTGACAACAACAACATCGGGCCGGGTATGAGGGCTGTCACCGACCCAGAGGATCTTCTGATCTTGCTCTCCAAGGCTGATGTGAGTAAGGTCTTTGATCAGGTCAACACCCGAAAGGCCACAGTGAACCTGACAGTATTCCAGAGCGCGTTCTCAGAGCATGCACAGAACAGCTGTCAGGCATATTCACAGTCATTTTCAACCTCTCCTTGTCCCAGTCTGTAAGGTGACCACCATCATTCCTGTGCCCATTGTGGCTTCATGCCACAATGACTACCGCCCTGTAGCGCTCACTTCTGTAATCATGAAGTGCTTTGAGAGGCTGGTTATGGAAAATATTAATTCCACCATCCCAGACACCCTAGACCCACTCCAATTTGCATACCGCCTCAATAAATCCATAGAGGATGCAATCTCAATTGCTCTCCACACTGCTGTCAACCACCTCTCCCTCAACGTCAGTAATACTAAGAACTACAGAAAACAGGGGGGGGGGGGGGGGCGAGCACGAGAGCTTCAAGTTCCTCGGTGTCCAAATCATAAAGCTGTGACAGCACCTCTCCCCCTCAGGAGGTTGAAACAGTTTGGCATGGGCCCTCAAATTCTCAAAAAGTTCTACAGCTTCACCATTGAGAGCATTTTTACTGGCTGCAGCGCTGCCTGCTATAGCAATAGCACCGCCGTCGATCGCATGGCACTATAGAGGGTGGTGCGGACAGCCCAGTATATCACTGGGGGCGAGCTCCCTGCCATCCAGGACATCTTCATCAGGCGGCGTGGTAGGAAAGCTTGAGTTAACATTGTATCTTTATTTACCTTTTATTTTTGCACTGTCTCTATGCACACACATACACACACACATAATATGCATTAATTTATATTGACGACACATACACACACCTAATATCTAACTTTAAGCACCAGCTGTCAGAGCAACTCACAGATCACTGTACCTGTACATAGCCCATCTGTAAATAGCCCATCCAACTACCTCATCCCTATACTGTTATTTTTTTCTCCTTTGCACCCCAGTATCTCTACTTGAACACTCCTCTTCTGCACATCTATCACTCTAGTGTTTAATTGCTATATTGTAATGATTTTGTCACTAGGGCCTATGTATTGCCTTATCTCCCTTATCCTACCTCATTTGCACACACTGAATATACATTTTCTATTTTATTATTGACTGTATGTTTGTTTATTCCATGTGAAACTCTGTGTTGCTGTTTGTGTTGCGCTGCTTTGCTTTATCTTGGTCTCTGCCGAAGTCGATGCCTCTCCTTGTTCGGGCGGTGTTCGGCGGTCGACGTCGCCGGTCTTCTAGCCACTTCCGATCCATTTTTCATTTTCCATTTGTTTTGTCTTGTTTTCCCACACACCTGGTTCTAATTTTGCTCATTATGTGTTGTGTATTTAACCCTCTCTTTCCCCCATGTCTTTGTGTGGTATTGTTTATCTGTTTTCATGTATGCTCACGTTAGGCTGGTTGCGCTGGGTTATGTTCAACCCGTATTTGTATTTCGTGTTCTTTTGTGCCATGTGCTTTTAGTCCGCCAAATAAAAGGCTCTAGTTTGCTACCAAATATCTGCTCTCCTGCACCTGACTTCCTACAGCCCTTCACTTGGCCAGGTCACAGTTGTAAATGAGAACTTGTTCTCAACTGTCCTACCTGGTTAAATAAAGATGAAATACAAATGTATTTATTTTTTAAATATGCACATTAATTTATACTGACTTGACACACAATCAAACCCACTCACATACAAGCTGCTGCTACTCTGTTTATCTTATATCCTTTTGCCTACTCACCTTACCCCTATATATGTCTACCTCCATAACTCCAATATTCCTGCACATTGTACAGTAAATAGTATTGGAACTGACCATGTATATAGTATGCTTACTTACTTATTGTGTTCTTCTTATTTCTCATGTGTTTTTTCTAGTATTACATTGTTTTTGATTATTGCATTGTTGGGTTTTGAGTTTGCAAGAAAGTCATTTCACTGTACTTGTGCATGTGACATTAAAACGTTAAACTTGACTAAATGACAGAAAATAGAAAAGGCTGGCATAATTTATTTTAACAATGGCACTTTATCATAAAGAAAATAATCAAGCAAGCATGAAATACCTCAAGATAACTGGTTTGACAAAAGGTTTAAGGGTCTTGCCCTTGATAATGACATTGAGATATGCTAGTACATTTACATAAAGAGATGGTGCACCTAATCATGTAAAGATTCTCCCCTGAGGATCTCCCCACTGAGACCTCTTAGATTAAGGGTTAGAGGATCGGACTTTGCAGCCCACTCTGTGTGCATTTAAGGAAATAATAAATTACCTGTCAGACCAGTAGATGTAAGCTCCAAACACTGCCACGGAGAACAGGTCTACGTTGGCCACTGACAGTACAATCTCCCTGCTCTCACCCGTCTCAAGGTTGATCCTCTCTATCTTGTCAGTGCGGGCATCACACCAGTATAATCTATTTTCCTGCAGAGTTATGGGGGTACATTGGGTACATTTTATCCAAACAAAGAAATATGAGGATAAGATGCTGTTATAAAACTGGTTTAGGATGGGGTGGATGGATAAGAGCAAATAGAACATAGGTGGATCAGGAGGAAGCCCTGTACTGTACCTCATAGTCTATGGAGATCCCGTTGGGCCAGACAATGCCAGTGTTGACCAGGGTGACCTGATCAGACCCATCTAGACGGGCTCTCCCTATGCAGGGGCTCTGGCCCCACTCTGTCCAGAACAGATACCTACCAGAGGGAGAGAGGGGAGAGAGGGAGGGGAGAGAGAGAGAGAGATTGTAAATACAACCCATATTTATGTTTATTTATTTCCCCTTTCGTACTTTCACTATTTGCACATTGTTACAACACTGTATATAGCCATAATATGACATGGGTCTCTATTCATTTGAAACTTTTGTGAGTGTAATGTTTACGGTACATTTTGTATTGTTTATTTCCCTTTTGTTTATTATCTATTTTGCTTGCTTTGCTAATGTAAACATGTGTTTCCCATGCCAATAAAGCAGGGGGCATAGTGGTAAACAGCAATATTATTGACATCTAACTGCTTGGACAACATTAACAGATCTGAAAGGATACACAACATGTCTGATCTAATGTGATAAGGAGGTTATCAGAGGCTATGCAACTGAAATCATAAAGTATTACAATGTAGTTAACCTCAAAGCCTACTTCTATTGGGTCTAGAGAGGATACTTTGGTGTTACAGCCCTCTGTTTTCAGAAAATGGTTGAAATGTGAGCCTGTCAAGCGCCTCCACCTGATCTTTCACGCAGTGTCAACAGTAGATCTCGGACCTTTAGTAGCAAACTGAAACAAATCATACTGTGACTGCACACAACACCCACAACTGCTAAACAACTTCACATAGGTCAGGCATGACAAAAAAACATCACTGCAGGAGCTAGGAGCACATCTAAGCGTGTTTATACTGGTCTGAGCATGTTTCTACTGGTCTGAGCGGGGGGGGGGATTTCCTCCAACGATTTATTTTTTATTATTTATAAATAAATACAGTACCAGTCAAAAGTTTGGACACACCAACTCATTCAAGATGTTTTATATGTAGAATAACATTAAAGACATCAACACTATTAAATAACACATATGGAATCATGTAGTAACCAAAAAAGTGTTAAACAATCACAACATATTTAATATTTGAAATTCTACAAGAAGCCACGCTTTGCTTTGATGACAGCTTTGCACACTCTTGGCATTCTCTCAACCAGCTTCACAAGGTTTTGTATTTGTATATATTTTGGATCCCCATTAGCTGCTTGCAAGTTAGCAGATACTATTCCTGGGGTCAAATAAAATTACGCAGTTTATACAATTTTAAAAACCTAAAAATACATCTACAGATTCCACAACACACGGTGTGCCCTCAGGCCTCTACTCCACCACTACCACATACAGTGGGGGGGAACAAGTATTTGAGACACTGCCGATTTTGCAGGTTTTCCTACTTGCAAAGCAGGTAGAGGTCTGTCATTTTTATCATAGGTACACTTCAACTGTGAGAGACAAAATCTAAAACAAAAATCCAGAAAGTCACATTGTATGATTTTTAAGTAATTCATTTGCATTTTATTGCATTACATAAATATTTGATACATCAGAAAAGCAGCATTTAATATTTGGTACAGAAACCTTTGTTTGCAATTACAGAGATCATACATTGCCTTTAGGACTTGACCAGGTTTGCACACACTGCAGCAGGGATTTTGGCCCACTCCTCCATACAGACCTTCTCCAGATCCTTCAGGTTTCAGGGCTGTCGCTGGGCAATATGGACTTTCAGCTCCCTCCAAAGACTTTCTATTGGGTTCAAGTCTGGAGACTGGCTAGGCCACTCCAGGACCTTGAGATGCTTCTTACGGAGCCACTCCTTAGTTGCCCTGGCTGTGTGTTTCGGGTCGTTGTCATGCTGGAAGACCCAGCTGCAATGCTCTTACTGAGGGAAGGAGGTTGTTGGCCAAGATCTTGCGATACATGGCCCCATCCATCCTCCCCTCAATAAGGCGCAGTCGTCCTGTCCCCTTTGCAGAAAAGCATCCCCAAAGAATGATGTTTCCACCTCCATGCTTCACGGTTGGGATGGTGTACTTGGGGTTGTACTCATCCTTCTTCTTTCTCCAAACACGGCGAGTGGAGTTTAGACCAAAAAGCTCAATTTTTGTCTCATCAGACCACATGTCCTTCTCCCATTACTCCTCTGGATCATCCAGATAGTCATTGGCAAACTTTAGACGGGCCTGCACATGCGCTGGCTTGAGCAGGGGTACCTTGCGTGCCCATGACGGTGTAGTGTGTTACTAATGGTTTTCTTTGAGACTGTGGTCCCAGCTCTCTTCAGGTCATTGACCAGGTCCTGCTGTGTAGTTCTTGGCTGATCCTTCCTCATGATCATCGATGCCCCACGAGGTGAGATCTTGCATGGAGCCCCAGACCAAGGGTGATTGACCGTCATCTTGAACTTCTTCCATTTTCTAATAATTGCACCAACAGTTGTTGCCTTCTCACCAAGCTGCTTGCCTATTGTCCTGTAGCCCATCCCAGCCTTGTGCAGGTCTACAATTGTATCCCTGATATCCTTAACCAGCTCTCTGGTCTTGGCCATTGTGGAGAGGTTGGAGTCTGTTTGATTGAGTGTGTGGACAGGTTTCTTTTATACAGGTAACGAGTTCAAACATGTGCAGTTAATACAGGTAATGAGTCAAGAACAGGAGGTTTCTTAAAGAAAAACTAACAGGTCTGTGAGAGATGGAATTCTTACTGGTTGGTAGGTGATCAAATACTTATGTCATGCAATAAAATGCAAATTAATTACTTAGAAATCATACAATGTGATTTTTTGGATTTTTGTTTTGGATTCCGTCTCTCACAGTTGTGTGTACCTATGATAAGTGTACCTATGATAAAAAATGACAGTCCTCTACATGCTTTGTAAGTAGGAAAACCTGCAAATTCGGCAGTGTATCAAATACTTGTTCTCCCCACTGTATCTACAGCACAAATTCCATGTGTACATGTGTATAGTGCTTATGTTATCATGTGTGTGTGTGTAATCCATATGTCTGTGCCTATGTTTTTGTTGCTTCACCTCTCATAAATACAAGTGGTGATGAAGTAAATCTCTCTTCTTTCTACTTTGAGACAGGAGAGATTGACATGCATATTACTAATATTAGTGCCCTGTGTACATCCAAGGGCCGGCCGTGCTGCCCTGTTCTGAGCCAGTTGCAATTTTCCAAAGTTCCTTTTTGTGGCACCTGACCACACGACTGAACAGTAGTCCAGGTGCGACAAAACTAGGGCCTGCAAGGACCTGTCTTGTTGATAGCGCTGTTAAGGTAGAGCAGCGCTTTATTATGGACATACTTCTCCCCATCTTAGCTACTGTTGTATCAATATGTTTTGACCATGACAGTTTTACAATCCAGGGTTACTCCAAGCAGTTTAGTTACCTCAACTTGCTCAAGTTCCAGATTATTTATTACAATATTTAGTTGAGATGTAGGGTTTAGTGAATGATTTGTCCGAAATACAATGCTTTTAGTTTCAGAAATATTTTAGACGAACTTATTCCTTTCCACCCACTCATTAAGTGTTGCAGTCATTTCAGTCACTGTGGTAGCTAACATGTAGAGTGTTGAGTCATCTGCATACATACTCAAAATGTAGGGGCTATTTGACCCAGAAGGAGAGTAATGGAGTGATGCATTAGATGATCTGGCCTCCACAATCACCCGACCTCAACCCAATTGAGATGGTTTGGGATGAGTTGGACTGCAGATTGAAGGAAAAACAGCCAAGTGCTCAGCATATGTGGGAATTCCTTTAAGACTGTTGGAAAAGCATTCCTCATGAAGCTGGTTGAGAGAATGCCAAGAGTGTTAAAAGCTATCATCAAGGCAAAGGGTGGCTACTTTGAGGAATCTTGTCGGTTAAAACATGATTGCATATTATTTGGAAAGTGTGATTTCATTTCATATTTCATAGTTTCGATGTCTTCACTATTATTATACTATTATACAATGGAGAAAATAGTAAAATAAAGAAAAAACCTTGAATGAGTAGGTGTGTCCAAACTTTTCACTGGTAATATATATACGTACAAAAGTACATGATTTTGGCTGTTTCAGCCACACCCGTTGCTGACAGGTGTATAAAATCGAGCACACAGCCATGCAATCTCCATAGACAAACATTGGCAATAGAATGGCCTTACTGAAGAGCTCAGTGACTTTCAACGTGGCGCAGTCCTAAAATGCCACCTTTCCAGCAAGTCAGTTTGTCAAATGTATGCCCTGCTCGAGCTTCCCAGGTCAACTGTAAGTACTGTTATTGTGAAGTGGAAATTCTCTAGTAGTAACAACAGCCGCAAAGTGGTAGGCCAAGCAAGCTCACAGAACGGGACCGCTGAGTGCTGAATTTCTTAGAACGTAAAAATCGTCTGTCCACAGTTACTACACTCACCATCGGTTCCGAAATCTTAACATTACAGCATACAATGACATTCTAGACAATTCTGCACTTCCAACCATCATTTGCCTTCCCGCCTTTGGGACAACAACTTCCATTGTTAAGGCAGAGACATAAGCATCTCGTCATTATATACAGATTTCTGCTTTCCATAAAGCCTACCAGCCATACAAACAGCCTTACCTCCCGCTCCCAGGTGTCCGCAAGGTCTTAAAGTCAGAAGTATAATAGCACTAAACTACATTAGCCTTTTAATTGGGATTGGAATGATTTTAGTAGCCTATTTTAAATTGTTGGTGTTGAGCTACGGTATGCATACCCAATTGATGCCCCTGGCGCACGTACAAACATGCATTCAAGCACGTACGCACACAGACACACAGACAAACAAACAGACATACCCTTTCTGTGGATGAACAGCGATGGCTCTAGGTTGGTCGAGTCCCTCTGAGATGACTACACAACGGTAGGTACCACTAAGACGAGCAACCTCTATGAGGTTGAAACCATGGTCTGTCCAGTAAAGGTTACCTGTGGGAGGAAGACAAATATACTGTTATTAGAGTACAAAGAACATTGTTACTCTTACTCATCAGAAACTAAGGAGATAATCACAACACAACGTGAAATTTTAAAGCACAGTTCAGTAGACTTGCATCATTTATCATTTATGCCTTTCAATTTGATTTGAATATTTTTTATGTATACCTTTATTTATATAGGTTAGTCTCATGGGATAAAATCTTGGGGGGGTTATCCACATAGTAAGAACCCATTTTTAAAAACATTTTACAGAAGACAATACTGACCAGCAATCCAGTCCACTGCGATGCCCTCAACCCTGCTGATTCCCGTAGTAATGATGTCCTCCCTCCAGGTCTGATCCCTCTTGGCTCTGGAGATTGTGTTCAGGCCCATGTCTGTCCAGTACACTGTGTCATTACCTGTGGATAGGCAGGAAACATTGGAGTTCCTTGAGGGCTGTCGTGGTGTCAGCTTGAGGGGGATGTACTTGGCTGTGACAATAACCAACAATAATTATCTTGGGAGATAATACGGACTGCATTTGATTGTGAGGAATTCTAGGTCAGGTGAACAAAAGGACTTGAGTTCCTGGATGTTGTTACAATTACACCATGAGTCGTTAATCATGAAACATATACCCTCGCCCTTCTTCCCGGAGAGATGTTCATTCATGCTGTCCCGACAGCATGTCCCCAGAGAGCCATGTTTACGTGAAACAGAGTATGTTACAATCCCGGATGTCTCCCTGGAAAGCAAACCTTGCCCTAATTTAATCTACCTTGTTACCATGTCACAGTTGTAAATGAGAACTTGCTCTCAACTAGCCTACCTGGTTAAATAAAGGTGAAATAAAATAAAATAACAAATCTAGAGACTGGACATTAGCGGGTAATATACTCGGAAGTGGTGGGTGTTGTGTGCACCTCCGAAGTCTGACCAAAAGGTCACTCCGTCTACCTCTTCTGCAGCGTTGTTGTTTTGTGTCAGCCCCTTGAATCAGTTCGAATGCCTTGGGTGGTTCGAACAAGGGATCTGCTTCGGGAAAGTCGTATTCCTGGTCGCAGTGCTGGTAAGTTGACGTCGCTCTGATATCCAATAGTTCTTCCCGGCTATATGTAATAACACTTAAGGTTTTCTGGGCTAACAATGTGAGAAATAATACATTAAAAAAACAAATACTGCATAGTTTCTTAAGGACTAGAGTGAGGCAACCCTCTCTGTCGGCACCATCTTGAAGTAAGGATGTTTCTCTTGATAAGTGTTTGAATTGGACCATTTTCCTGCCCTGCTAAGCATTCAAAATGTGATGAGTACTTCTGGGTGTCAGGGAAAATGTATTGAGTAAAAAGTACATACTTTCTTTTTAGAAATGTAGTGGACTAAAACTAAAAGTTGTCAAAAATATAAATAGTCATTTAAAGTGCAGAAACCCCAAAGAACTACTTAAAGTGGGACTGACAGCACACTTTGACATGGTCGTTTTCACGTTTTCATAAATTCATAGAATGTTTATGAATGACGTAGAGTAAGTCATTTGTGAAAATTCTAGCGCAATAGAGTGGGTTTGGAGCAATAGAGTGTGTTTGGACAATTAACAGACACTGCAACCTAATAAACACAGACCTTAGTCTACACAGACCGGTGCACCATAGCCAATCAGAGCTACAGTAGGCTTTTACGCAAATAAGCCATTTGCCACACAGGCTTGCCATCATTCACTTTGAACTGGACTGTGTGTTTACAGGCAGTAGCAACAGCACAACTTTTGAACATTAGAAAGTATTCGCCACAAGCCACAAAATCACCCAAATGGATCTCTGCAAATATGTAAATACCATGGAGAGCCCACTTACATTTGGGAACTTTACAGTCCTATTGGTCACACAACCATGAGAGGTAGGCTCTCTCCCTCAGTCATGCACATCAACAACTATTGCTAGCCAGAGCGAGATGAGCTAACATTAGATAAACCCTCTCAAACATTTTCAGCTATATGGCTGACAAAATTCCACTGACAAACAATGAGGAACAGTAGCCTGCACATGCTTCTCACCTTCCAATGCATGCTTGACCCAACCAAATTTTTGCTTTATTTAACTAGTCAAGTCAGTTAAGAACAAATTCTTATTTTCAATGACAGCCTAGGAACAATGGGTTAACTGCCTTGTTCAGGGGTAGAACAACAGATTATTACCTTGTCAGTTCAGGGATTCGATTTTGCAACCATTCAGTTACTAGTCCAATGCTCTAACCACTAGGCTACTTGCCACCCCAATGAATGGGAATTTGCCTACCAGCCCATTAGATCGATGGCAAATACATTTGATTGATAACTAAGGGTGTGTTCTTAAATTGCCTTCAGTGTATCAGACTGTGGGTAGTTCATAAATTCAGTGTATTGTTAGATTGTCTGTTCGTAAATTGAGAGTGTTTCACTCTCCTAGCATTGAGCGCACACTGCACTATTGACACTGGGTGCATTTATAAATTCACTCTGGCTATTTACTCTGATTTCAGAGTACTCTTGTCTGAGTGTGCAAGAGCACACACAGAATAACAGGAATTTAGGAATATGACTGGTGTCAGTAAACGTCGCCCAAAAAACATAATTAAGTTGTTGCTGGCAGCACAGTTACCGTCTCACTGCTCTAGATAACGTTAGAACAGCCTAACAAGCTCTGCTAGGGTGAGTAAAATGATCAGAGTGAGGTGTTCTCTCATTTATGTCTGTAAGTAGCTAAACACCTGACACCTGTCATATTCAGCAGGTGTTGCATGTTTGTAAATTCATCCGTTATTCTGCGCTCTGGCACACTCAGACGAGGGTGCTCTGAAGTCAGAGTAGATCGCCAGAGAGAATTTACGAATGAGAGATATGCTAAGTGGATAACAGTCATTCAAGTTCAGTTTAGCTAGCTAGCAAAGCAATTAACTTTTATTGGTAACTAACCAAATGACACCTGTAGACACTTTAAAATTATATGATTGGAAGAAGTCTTTCTCTCACCCACTCCTCCAATGACATGACATCCTCCCAGCAGCTAAATAGCTAGCTACATAAATAGATATACTAGCCTATTAGCCACATTATGATTGACTTGTGATCATTGCCCTTGCTAGTTTGATTGTATTGACATTCTCAGCCTTAGTTATGTTCGTCTGTTTTTGTCCAAAACTTTAAGTCATTGAAACGGAAACAATGCATTCCGAATTCATGGAGGCAGGAAACAATATATCAGGCCAGTTGTGATTTACAACCTGATAGCAATATTTTTGGGATTGGTGAATGATATGAATCATGCATTGAACTGCATCCATCTACTCTGCCAACAATGCCTTAATGTACATCATGGGATATTTAGTCAAATATAACATATTTTTAAAACATCTAATGAAGTTGGTTCCCAGCGTAACCTGGGAATTTTGTATTTTTACTGTTACACTGCATGACCAAAAGTATGGTGAAAACTGCTCGTCAAACATGTGTGGCCCACCACTTCACAACAGAGCCGTTGTTGCTCTAAGACATTTACACTTTGCAATAACAGCACACAGTTGACCGGGGCAGCTCTGGCAGTGCAGAAATTTGACAAACTGACTTGTTGAAGGAGTCAAGTAGATAATCACTGAGCTCTTCAGTAAGGCCATTCTACGACCAATGCTTTCTCTGGAGATTGCATGGCTGTGTACTCGGTTTTATACACCTGTATGCAACGGGTTTGGCTGAAGTAGCCAAATCCAATCATTTGAAGTGGTGTCCGCATACTTTTGTATATATAGTGTATTATGATTTCCTGTTTGTTTCATATTTGCAAAGTAGTTAAAATGCTGTCAGTTCCACTTTAAGTAGTACTTTAAAGTATTTTAACTTAAGAACTTTACACAACTGCTTATTTCTTTGTTGACATGCAATACCGGGAAATGAAAAGGCTATTGTATACCAGGTTTTATTGGAAAATAAATTGCATATGCAAAACATAGTATCTAAATGGCTAACTCTATTTCATATCTGACAGGATGAAATTGCCATTCCTTTCCAAGCCCAGCCTTAAAGCATTAAGTACATTTCGGTATTTGCCTGTCTGTACAGTGGGCCCAGGTTGTCGGGAGGATAGGCAGAATCATATGTTGATTTGCCCCTTCCTGTTTACACAGAATTCACACTCTGTTAACACATATCTTACATGTGACATATTCCAGCTGGAAGATTTCATATTTTGCACCAATGACCTACCTCATAATGACATGAAAATAGTATGCATGAGAACGATCCATTGCTGCTGGCTGGCTGAGTTTAGCTAGATGTTTTCATGTTCACCTGTATAACAGGTGCATAACAGATATCCCTATAGTGGTGTGGGGGCTGTGCTTTGGCAAAGTGGTTGGGGTTATATCCTGCCTGTTTGGCCACGTCTGGGGCTATCATCGGTTGGGGCCACAGTGTCTCCTGACCCCTCCTGTCTTTGCCTACAGTATTTATGCTGCAGTAGTTTATGTGTCGGGGGGCTAGGTTCTGTTATATCTGGAGTACTTCTCCAGTCTTATCCGGTGTCCTGTGTGAATTTAAGTATGCTCTCTCTAATTCTGTCTTTCTTTCTCTCTCAGAGGACCTGAGCCCTAGGACCATGCCTCAGGACTACCTGGCATGATGACTCCACCTGGCAGTGCTGCTACTCCAGTTTAAACTGTTCTGCCTGTGGCTATGGAACCCTGACCTGTTCACCGGATGTGCTACCTGTCCCAGACCTGCTGTTTTCAACTCCCTAGAGACAGCATGAGCAGTAGAGAAACTCTTAATGATAGGCTATTTTTTTATTTTTTTTTTATTTAACCTTTATTTAACCTTTATTTAACCAGGCAAGTCAGTTAAGAACACATTCTTATTTTCAATGACAGCCTGGGAACAGTGGGTTAACTGCCTGTTCAGGGGAAGAACAACAGATTCGTACCTTGTCAGCTCGGGGGTTTGAACTCGCAACCTTCCGGTTACTAGTCCAACACTCTAACCACTAGGCTACGCTGCCACCCCATATGAAAAGCCAACTGACATTTACTCCTGAGGTGCTGACTTGTTGCACCCTCGACAACAACTGTGATTATTATTATTCGACCATGCTGGTCATTTATGAACATTTGAACATCTTGGCCATGTTCTGTTATAATCTTCACCCAGCACAGCCAGAAGAGGACTGGCCACCCCTCATAGCCTGGTTCCTCTCTAGGTTAATTCCTTTTTGTGGCCTTTCTAGGGTATTTTTCCTAGCCACCATGCGTCTACACCTGCATTGCTTGCTGTTTGGGGTTTTAGGCTGGGTTTCTGTACAGCACTTTGAGATATCAGCTGATGCATGAAGGGATATATTAATACATTTGATTTGATTTGATTTAAAAGCAACAAAGGGGAGGGCAACCAAGACCTTATAGATACCCAGCCTGCTAGCTGCTAATTTTAGCTCCGGGTTTAATATTTTTTATTGTTGCTTTAGACTAGTTTCCTATTCTTCTCTTTGGGTAGTGTAGTAAGTCCTGCCTTGCAAGTGTACAGTATGTTGTGCCATACCTTCATCCTAATCTATCAAATGTGGTCAGGTGACAACTCTCCTCTCCACCCTTATCTCCAATTCATGGGATATATTTGTAAACAAAGGATTTTTGTAACACTTACAGTGTGTGTTAGATAAACCTTCTCTTTCCCGGTATGCCTATATGGCTGTTTGTTATCATTTGGCCTCGTGGCTCAACTAGCCCTTAGTTTATTCATAGCATTCGTAACTGAAATGAATCCACCATATTTAGAACATGAATTACGCAAGACAAAACCCCTTTTTATAACAAATGCCAGCATAGGCCATTGGGTTTATGTATTATAATGTCCATGCTACCTTCATTTGATACAATATCTGGGGAATTGCTTTGTGACAGGCCTGGTTCAGGGCATGTGGAGAAATGGTTGGTGTTTCTCATGCTGCGGCTGCGTCTCTAGTAACGTGGACGTATTACTCTTTCATCTCTGCAGAACTCAACAGCACCACTAACCATTATTCAACAGGGTTGGAGAGCATACTACAATACAGCTCTTTCTCTCCTTTCTGTCTCTTTCTCTCTCACTCTCTCTCTTTCTCCCTCTGCGGAAGACATCATCAAATCAATGAACTGTAGGTTTAACTGTTGACTGAGGAGATGAGTGCAGTAAATGACTGTGTCCTGCTTGTCCTGGGTTCCCACTCTTATTTATTAAGATTTATAAGCCAAAACTGATTTTTGATCAACCCTCCTACTCTGAGATGCCCATCACTGGCCCTGGTGGTGTCTACCTGCATGGAAGTCCACCCCCACAGCGAACAGGGTCCCAGTGATGGGCATCAGAGCCTCCATGTTGTCATTGAGGTCCAAGGCAATCCCTCTGATCCCCTCATGGATGGAGTACATCAGCAATGACTCAATGCCTACAGGGTACAACAGGGATTACTTAACTGTTAGTCTCTTGTGACAGATTAACATACTGTAAGTCAATATGCAGAGAGTACATTTACCCCAGTGAAATGTATGAATCTATAGCGCAGTCAATTAATTTCACAGACCTTGTGGTAACTTCGATGCTAGGGTGTCTGAACTGCTCAATGCCACCCCCCCCGAATAGGGCTCTGGATAAAGGTAGTACACTATATATGGAATAGGGTGCAATTTGCGAATCAGACTTGTTGTTTTACCCTCACAGGACATTCGGTCGGTGCGCAGGTTGTAGCCCACAGTACAGGAGCAGCTACGGGTGTTCTCTGATGTGGGGAAGCAGAGCTGGGAGCAGCCTCCATTGTTCACCTGACACGGGTTCCTTCCTGGAAAGGACATGGTGAATAGTATATTAGTAAGGAGATAGGACACCATTATGTTAGCTTCATGGACATCTTTGCTAAGCTAACATCTGATATGTTATGCAGAGGGCTATAGGTACTGTAGTACATCGTGGCGTCACATTTATGAATGTCAGCAGATGGGATTGAAAATCGAAAAGTGCATAAATAAAAGTGTGCGTGCCTGTGTGTGTGCGTGTGTGGGTTCCTCACCTCTCTGTCCCTCCCTGTCATAGACCTTCATGTACACCACTCCGCTGGTCTTATTCCTCAGGACCACGGGAGTCCGTCCGTCTCTTTTGTTCACAGTCCCCAGTTGGGCTGAATCATCATCTGCCCACCACAATTTGTTACCTGAAACAAGGAAATGTCCTTAAACACCACATTATCTACCAACTTTAACCCTCTGAAGAGATTTTTTGTTATGTACCTTTATTTATCCAAAAATTCCCATTGTGTTACATTTATTTACAGATGGATTAGACCAAGGTGCAGCGTGGTAGGCGTACATTTTCCTTTTATTAAATGACACCGGGAAAAATAAAATAAAATACACAACCGAAAGCAAAGATCTGTAGGGATAAACAGCAACTATGCAAAACTAGATCCCACAACCTCCGTCACCAAGATGGCATAGCAGTCAGAAGTCCTTTGTCCTTGTCTTGTCGTGTCCCGTATATATATTTACTACTTTCTTCACATACCTTTTTATATATTTATTTTCTTTTCCATAAACTCAACTTTAAAACACTCTCCTGCAACCCGCCTCACCAATTTATTTAAAAAAGAAAGTATTATTTACCTCAAATCTGTAATCCTCCATAGAAGGTAACCTGAAGCTAGCCAGAAGCTAACCAGAAGCTAGCCAGAAGCTTCTTTACTGGCTAATCGTTATTATTCAGCTAACCACGGTTTGTGGTCATCAGCTATCCTTTAGCTCTAAAATCTATCGGCAGTTTTGTACGGCGTGGCTCGGACCGGACCATACCGGACCCATTTTTCTCTCCATGTCCTCGGATTTCAACCACAAGCTCTGGACATTTATACCTGGATCTCGCAGCTAGCTAGCTGCTATCCGTGTGACTATCGGCTTACGTCGATCTCGGAGCAAACATCAATTATTCCGGTGCTAGCCAGCTGAAGAGTTTCAGCCACTCCTGGGCTACAATCACCTATCCGGACCCGTTTTACTGCCAACACGGAGCCCCACCGGGCCTTCACAACTGGACTACTGACGTTATCTGCCCGAGGGATTTATCCAGCTGGCTCCTCCGTCGCGACGTTATCTGAACACCCATCTGCGGCCCACTAATCGTTAGCTGTCTTATCGGCTGCTATCTGAATAGATCTATCAGACAATTTATTTTAGGGCCTCTATAACTATATCTTTTTTTAACTAATTGGATTGATCCCCTCTCCCAAACGGAACCCCACTAATCCTACCGACGGAAACGCACAAGGTGGCTAAAAACAGACCTCCATCCTATGCTAGCTTGCTACCGATTGCCCGGCTAGCTGTCTGAATTGGCGTGACCCCAACAAACCTCACTACTCACTGGACCCTTTTGATCACTCGACTAAGCATGCCTCTCCTTAATGTCAATATGTCTTGTCCATTGCTGTTCTGGTTAGTGTTCAATGGCCTATTTCACTGTAGAGCCTCTATTCCTGCTCACTATACCTTATCCAACCTATTAGTTCCACCACCCACACATGCGATGACATCTCCTGCTTCCAATGATGTTTCTAGAGACAATATCTCTCTCATCATCACTCAATACTTAGCTTTAACTCCACTGCATTCACATCATACCATACCTTTGTCTGTACATTATACCTTGAAGCTATTTCATCGCCCCCAGAAACCTCCTTTTACTTCAGACGTTCTAGACGACCAATTCTCATTGTTTTTAGCTGTATCCTTATCCTACTCCTCCTCCTCCTCCTTTCCTCTGGTGATGTAGAGGTGAATCCAGGCCCTGCAGTGCCTTGCTCCACTCCTATTCCCCAGTCGCTCTCTTTTGATGGCTTCTGTAACCGTAATATCCTTGGTTTCATGCATGTTAACATTAGAAGCCTCCTTCCTAAATTTGTTTTATTCACTGCTTTAGCACACTCTACCAACCCAGATGTTCCAGCTGTGTCTGAATCCTGGCTTAGGAAGACCACCAAAAATTCTGAAATTTTCATCCTTAATTACAACATTTTCAGACAAGATAGAACTGCCAAAGGGTGTGGTGTTGCAATCAACTGCAAAGATAGCCTGCATAGTTCTGTCCTACTATCCAGGTCTGTACCCAAACAATTTGAACTTCTACTTTTAAAAATCCACCTCTCTAAAAACAAGTCTCTCCCTGATGCCGTCTGCACAGCTGGGGGCAGAGGACCACCCTCTGCCCCCAGCTGTGCTCTGGACACCATATGTGAACTGATTGCCCCCCATCTATCTTCAGAGCTCGTGCTGCTAGGTGACCTAAACTGGAACATGCTTAACACCCCAGCCATCCTACAATCTAAGCTTGATGCCCTCAATCTCACACAAATGATCAATGAACCTACCAGGTACCCCCCCAAAGCCGTAAACATGGGAACCCTCATAGATATCATCCTAACCAACTTGCCCCCTAAATACACCTCTGCTGTCTTCAACCAAGATCTCAGCGATCACTGCCTCATTGCCTGCATCCGTAATGGGTCAGCGGTCAAACGACCCCCACTCATCACTGTCAAACGCTCCCTGAAACACTTTAGCGAGCAAGCCTTTCTAATCGACCTGGCCAGGGTATCCTGGAAGGATATTGATCCCATCCCGTCAGTAGAGAATGCCTGGTTATTCTTTAAAAATGCCTACCTAACCATCTTAAATAAGCATGACCCATTCAAGAAATTTAGAACCAGGAACAGATATAGCCCTTGTTTCTCCCCAGACATGACTGCCCTTAAAACTTGTTGGGGATAGGGGGCAGTATTTTCACTTTGGATTAATTGCGTGCCCATAGTGAACTGCATCAAACTCTGTCCTAGATTGCTAATATATGCATATTATTATTACTATTGGATAGAAAACACTCTGAAGTTTCTAAAACTGTTTGAATTATGTCTGTGAGTATAACAGAACTCATATGTAGGCAATCTTCCAAACAAGTTTTGAAGTTCTGAAAGTTGGGGCAACTTTGACGTCATCGCCCCCTCCTTTCCCAACAAGATATGGATCTGGAAGCACTTCCTACGCCTTCCACTAGATGTCCTCATTCAGTAGAAAGTGTAATGGAGTATTTGCTGTGAACTTCGTCCTAATGGGAGGGAAAATAGTCAGTGTCGCAACAGAATGCCATTTTGCTGTGGCGCATTTCTCTGTGGGTGCTACGGCTGTTCCAATCGGCCCCAGATGAAAACGTATGATCCGGTTGGAAAGTTATTGGATATATATGATAATAACATCCTGAAGATTGATTCTCTACTTAGTTTGACCAGTTTATTCGACCTGGAATATATCTTTTCAAAGTTTTCGTGCGAGTTATCTTGGTGAGCTGAAAGTGATAGCAAATGCAGCTACTTGGACACTAGTATTGGAAATTATGGAACAAAACAACGATTTATTGTGGAACTAGGACACTTTGCACTACATTCTGATGAAAGATCATCAAAGGTAAGGGAATATTTGTGTTGTAATTTCGTATTTCTGTTGACTCCAACATGGCGGTTACGTCTGAGTGCCGATTATTGCAATGTTATGCTTTTTCCGCAATGTTAAAACAAATCTGACACGGGTTGCATTAAGAACCAGTGTATCTTTCATTATATGTAGAACATGTATCTTAGGTCAAAGTTTATGATGAGTATTTCTGTTATCTGGCGTAGATTTTTAGAATTTCTGAACATGGCGTCAATGTAAACCGAGATTTGTGGATATAAAAATGCATATTATCGAACAAAACATAAATGTACTGTGTAACATGTCATATGACACGTAACGGGATTCTTCCGTCGAAGGAGAGGAGGACCAAAATGCAGAGTGGTTGAAATTCATGTTTGTTTTTAATAAGAAAACTATACATGAATAAACTACAAAAACAACAAACGTGTAAACCCGAAACAGTCCCGTGTGGAACAAACACCGACACAGGAGACAATCACCCACAAAACCCAACACCAAACAGGCTACCTAAATATGGTTCCCAATCAGAGACAATGACTAACACCTGCCTCTGATTGAGAACCATATCAGGCCAAACACAGAAACAGACAAACTAGACACACAACATAGAATGCCCACCCTGACCTAACAAAACATAGAACATACAAAGCAAACTATGGTCAGGGTGTGACAATGACTGTCATCTGATGAAGATTTTCAAGAGGTTAGTGATTCATTTTATTTCTAATCCTGCTTTTGTGATTTTATCTTTGGCTGGAAAAAATGGCTGTGTTTTTTCTTTGGTTTGGTGGTGGTCAAACATAAATATATGTTGTGTTTTCGCTGTAAAACATTTTAAAAATCTGACATGATGGGTAGATGAACAAGGTGTTTATCTTTCATTTGAGGTATTGGACTTATTCATGTGTGAAAGTTAAATATTTCGAAATAATATTTTTTAATTTTCAGCTGAACGGGGGGGGGTGGAGTTCCCTGGGGGGAATGCCTTGCCCCAACAGGTTTTAACCAACACAAAAACATCCTATGGCATTCTCCCAGCTGCCCACTGCACTGAAGATAGGAAACACTGTCACCACTGATAAATCCACTATAATTGAGATTTTCAAGAAGCATTTTTCTACGGCTGGCCACGCTTTCCACCTGGCTACCCCTACCCCCAGTCAATAGCACTGCACCCCACACAGCAACTTGCCCAAACCTTCCCCATTTCTCCTTCTCCCAAATCCAGTCAGCTGATGTTCTGAAAGAGCTGCGAAATCTGGACCCCTACAAATCAGCCGGGCTAGACAATCTTGACCCTTTCTTTCTAAAATGATCTGCCGAAATTGTTGCCACCCCTATTATTAGCCTGTTCAACCTCTCTTTTTTTGCGGTCATCCCCCTCTTCAAAGGGGGGGAAACTCTTGACCCAAACTGTTACAGACCTAAATCTATCCTACCCTGCCTTTCTAACGTCTTTGAAAGCCAAGTCAACAAACAGATTACCAACCATTTCGAATCTCACCATACCCTCTCTGCTATGCAATCTGGTTTCTGAGCTGGTCATGGGTGCACCTCAGCCACGCTCAAGGTCCTAAACAATATCTTAACCACCATCGATATGAAACATTACTCTGCAGCAGTATTCATTGATCTGGCCAAGGCTTTTGACTCTGTCAATCACCACATCCTTATCGGCAGACTCAACAGCTTTGGTTTCTCAAATGATTGCCTCGCCTGGTGCCTCGCCTGGTTCCCCAACTACTTCTCTGATAGAGTTCAGTGTGTCAAATCAGAGGGTCTGTTGTTCAGACGTCTGGCAGTTTCTATGGGGGTGCCACAGGGTTCAATTCTTGGACCGACTCTCTTCTCTGTATACATCAATGATGTCGCTCTTGCTGCTGGTGAGTCTCTGATCCACCTCCATGCAGACGACACCATTCTGTATACTTCTGGCCCTTCTTTGGACATCGTGTTAACCTCTTACGGCTATAGAGACGCTAGCGTCTCTCCTGGCCAATAGCCTGGGGAAATGCGTAGCGCCAAATTCAAATAGTACGAGATAAAACTCAAACTTTCATTAAATCAAACATACAGTGTACTCAATTAAAGCTACACTTGTTGTGAATCCAGCCAACATAACAGATTTAACATGTCATCTACAAGACCCTGCTAGGTAAAGTCCCCCTTATCTCAGCTCGCTGGTCACCATAGCATCACCCACCTGTAGCACGCGCTTCAGCAGGTATATCTCTCTGGTCACCCCCAAAACCAATGATTTCTTTGGCCGCCTCTCCTTCCAGTTCTCTTCTGCAAATGACTGGAACGAACTACAAAAATCTCTGAAACTGGAAACACTTATCTCCCTCACTAGCTTTAAGCACCAGCTGTCAGAGTAGCTCACATATTACTGCACCTGTACATAGCCCATCTATAATTTAGCCCAAACAACTACCTCTTTCCCTACTGTATTTATTTTATTTTATTTATTTATTTTGCTCCTTTGCATCACATTATTTTTATTTCTACTTCGCACATTCTTCCACTGCAAATCTAGCATTTCAATGTTTTACTTGCTATATTATATTTACTTTGCCACCATGGCCTTTTTTTCCTTTACCTCCCTTATCTCACCTCATTTGCTCACATCGTTTGTTATACTCCATGTGTAACTCTGTGTTGTTGTATGTGTCAACTTGACTTCTTTTGCAAGGGAGACCTGGTCAAGTACAGTTGAAGTTGGAAGTTTACATACACTTAGGTTGGAGTCATTAAAACTATTTTTTAACCACTCCACAAATTTCTTGTTAACAAACTATAGTTTTGGCAAGTCGGTTAGGACATCTACTTTGGGCATGAAACAAGTAATTTTTTCAACGATTGTTTACAGACAGATTATTTCACTTATAATTCACTGTATCACAAGTCCAGTGGGTCAGAAGTTTACATACACTAAGTTGACTGTGCCTTTAAACAGAAAATTATGTTATGGCTTTAGAAGCTTCTGATAGCCTAACTGACATCATTTGAGTCAATTGTAGGTGTACCTGTGAATGTATTTCAAGGCCTACCTTCAAACTCACTGCCTCTTTGCTTGACATCATGCGAAAATCAAAATAATAATCCAAAACCATCATAAAAAAGCCAGACTACAGTTTGCAACTGCACATGGGGACCAAGATCGTACTTTTTGGAGAAAAGTCGTCTGATGAAACAAAAATAGAACCGTTTGGCAATGATGACCATCGTTATGTTTGGAGGAAAAAGGGGGAGGCTTGCAAGCAGAAGGACACCATCCATGAAGCACGGGGGTGGCAGCATCATGTTGTGAAGGTGCTTTGTTGCAGGAGGGACTATTGCACTTGACAAATTAGATGGCATCACGAGGATGGAAAATTATGTGGATATATTGAAGCAACATCTCAAGACATCTGTCAGGAAGTTAAAGCTTGGTTGCAAATGGGTCTTCCAAATGGACAATGACCCCAAGCATACTTCCAAAGTTGTGGCAAAATGGCTTAAGGACAACAAAGTCAAGGTATTGGAGTGGTCATCGCAAAGCCCTGACCTCAATCCTATAGAACATTTGTGGGCAGAACTGTAAAAGCGTGTGCGAGCAAGGAGGCCTACAAACCTGACTCATTTACACCAGCTCTGTCAGGAGGAATGGGCCAAAATTCACCCAAATTATTGTGGGAAGCTTGTCGAAGGCTACCTGAAACATTAGACCCAAGTTAAACAATTTAAAGGCAATGCTATCAAATACTAATTGAGTGTATGTAAACTTCAGACCCACTGGGAATGTGATGAAATAAATCACTCTCCACTATTATTCTGACATTTCACATTCTTAAAATAAAGTGGGGATCCTAACTGACCTAAGCCATGGAATTTTACCTAAGATTAAATGTCAACAATTGTGAAAAACCGAGTTTAAATGTATTTGTCTAAGGTGCATGTAAACTTCCCGACTTCAACTGTATGTAGTGCATGCATAAAACCTGGAATATATGAATTCTCACAATGTACTAGGTGATGCAACATTTAATGTAGTGAAATCCCCAAATAAACCAGTACTCTTATCCTGTGTCTGGGCTACACACAGGTACATGTTTGTTGATTTGCTTGTTTCAGTGGCTCTACTACACTGTTGTAGAATGCAGAGTTAGGGCTGGCTCAATTACCATATAACTATGTAACTGACAGTTTTGGATGAAGACCATCATGAACATAAAATAACTGTCATAACCGGGAAAAAAACAAAAACTTTATTTTGTGTGTGGAAAGAACGGGCATTTGTGCATTTAGGAGTGGAGGAGAAGAGAAAATGTATTCTTAAAATAAAAATAAAAATCGATATACTGTATATATGCAGTGCATTCGGAAAGTGTTCATACCCCTTCCCTTTTCCCACATTTTGATACGTTACAGTCTTATTTTAAAATGGATTCAATAAACATTTTTCCTCATCATTCTATACACATGACCCCATAATGACAAAGCGAAAACAGGTTTTTAGACATTATTTTGCAAATTTCTTAAAAATAAAAACAGAAATAGCTTATTTACATAACTATTCTGACCCTTTCCTATGAGATTCAAAATTGAGCTCAGGTGCATCCTGTTTCCATTGATCGTCCTTGAGATGTTTCTACAACTTGATTGGAGTTGGCAGCATCATGCTGTGTGGAGGGTTTTACAGCGGTAGAGACTGGAAGACTAGTCAGGATCGAGGGAAAAATTAAAGGAGCAAAGTACAGAGAGATCCTTGATGAAAACCTGCTCAAGAGCGCTCAAGACCTCAGACTGGGGTGAAGGTTCACCTTCCAACAGGACAACGAACCTAAGCACACAACCAAGACAATGCAGGAGTAGCTTCGGGAAAAGTCTCTGAATATCCTTGAGTGGCCCAGCCAGAGCTCAGACTTGAACCCGATCAAACATCTCTGGAGAGACCTGAAAATAGCTGTGCAGCGACACTACCCGTCCGACCTGATAGAGCTTGAGAGGATCTGCAAAGAAGAATGGGAAAACAGGTGTGCCAAGCTTGTAGTGTTATACCCAAGAAGACACGAGGCTGTAATCGCTGCCAAAGGTGCTTCAACAAAGTAGTGAGTAAAGGGTAAGGGTCTCGATACCATCTACTGAGTCTTGCCTATGCCGTTCTGTACCATCACATATTCTTTATCCCTTTACACTTGTGCGTATAAGGGTATATAAGGTAGTAGTTGTGGAATTGTTAGGTTAGATTACTCATTGGTTATTACTGTATTTGTAACGGATGTGAAATGGCTAGCTTAGTTAGCGGTGTGCGCTAAATAGCGTTTCAATCGGTTATGTCACTTGCTCTGAGACCTTGAAGTAGTAGTTCCCCTTGCTCTGCAAGAGCCGCGGCTTTTGTGGAGCGATGGGTAACGATGCTTCGAGGGTGACTGTTGTTGATGTGTGCAGAAGGTCCCCGGTTCGCGCCCGGGTATGGGCGAGGGGACGGACATAAAATTATACTGTTACATTGGTGCCGTGACCCGGATTACTGGTTGCTGCGGAAAAAGGAGGAAGGTCAAAAGGGGGGTGAGTGTAACGGATGTGAAACGGCTAGCTTAGTTAGCGGTGTGCGCTAAATAGTGTTTCAATCGGTTACATCACTTGCTCTGAGACCTTGAAGTAGTAGTTCCCCTTGCTCTGCAAGGGCCGCGGCTTTTGTGGAGCGATGGGTAACGATGCTTTGAGGGTGACTGTTGTCAATGTGTGCAGAGGGTCCCTGGTTCGCGCCCGCGTATGGGTGTAAAATTATACTGTTACACATTGTCGGTACTAGAAGCACAAGCATTTCGCTACACTCACATTAACATCTGCTAACCATGTGTATGTGACAAATAAAATTAGATTTGATTTGATAAATACTTAGCAAAACATTCAAAAACATTATTTTTGCTTTGTCATTATGGGGTATTGTGTATAGATTGATGTCGGTTAAAACATTTTTAAAAAATCAATTTTAGAATAAGGCTGTAATGTAACAAAATGTGGAAAAAGTCAAGGGGTCTGAATACTTTTGAATTCACTGTGTGTAAGTATATTTCTTTACTATTCAAACTATTATTACGTTGTCTGCTGTCATTTGGCTGACCAATAACTGTCATCCAAAATTCCATGACTGTCACAGCCCTATCTAGAGTACCTATCTGGTATTGTGCAGGAGAAGTGACAGTTTTGGATGAAGACCATCATGAACATAAAATAACTGTCATAACCGGGAAAAAAACAAAAACTTTATTTTGTGTGTGGAAAGAACGGGCATTTGTGCATTTAGGAGTGGAGGAGAAGAGAAAATGTATTCTTAAAATAAAAATAAAAATCGATATACTGTATATATGCAGTGCATTCGGAAAGTGTTCATACCCCTTCCCTTTTCCCACATTTTGATACGTTACAGTCTTATTTTAAAATGGATTCAATAAACATTTTTCCTCATCATTCTATACACATGACCCCATAATGACAAAGCGAAAACAGGTTTTTAGACATTATTTTGCAAATTTCTTAAAAATAAAAACAGAAATAGCTTATTTACATAACTATTCTGACCCTTTCCTATGAGATTCAAAATTGAGCTCAGGTGCATCCTGTTTCCATTGATCGTCCTTGAGATGTTTCTACAACTTGATTGGAGTTGGCAGCATCATGCTGTGTGGAGGGTTTTACAGCGGTAGAGACTGGAAGACTAGTCAGGATCGAGGGAAAAATTAAAGGAGCAAAGTACAGAGAGATCCTTGATGAAAACCTGCTCAAGAGCGCTCAAGACCTCAGACTGGGGTGAAGGTTCACCTTCCAACAGGACAACGAACCTAAGCACACAACCAAGACAATGCAGGAGTAGCTTCGGGAAAAGTCTCTGAATATCCTTGAGTGGCCCAGCCAGAGCTCAGACTTGAACCCGATCAAACATCTCTGGAGAGACCTGAAAATAGCTGTGCAGCGACACTACCCGTCCGACCTGATAGAGCTTGAGAGGATCTGCAAAGAAGAATGGGAAAACAGGTGTGCCAAGCTTGTAGTGTTATACCCAAGAAGACACGAGGCTGTAATCGCTGCCAAAGGTGCTTCAACAAAGTAGTGAGTAAAGGGTAAGGGTCTCGATACCATCTACTGAGTCTTGCCTATGCCGTTCTGTACCATCACATATTCTTTATCCCTTTACACTTGTGCGTATAAGGGTATATAAGGTAGTAGTTGTGGAATTGTTAGGTTAGATTACTCATTGGTTATTACTGTATTTGTAACGGATGTGAAATGGCTAGCTTAGTTAGCGGTGTGCGCTAAATAGCGTTTCAATCGGTTATGTCACTTGCTCTGAGACCTTGAAGTAGTAGTTCCCCTTGCTCTGCAAGAGCCGCGGCTTTTGTGGAGCGATGGGTAACGATGCTTCGAGGGTGACTGTTGTTGATGTGTGCAGAAGGTCCCGGTTCGCGCCCGGGTATGGGCGAGGGGACGGACATAAAATTATACTGTTACATTGGTGCCGTGACCCGGATTACTGGTTGCTGCGGAAAAGGAGGAAGGTCAAAGGGGGTGAGTGTAACGGATGTGAAACGGCTAGCTTAGTTAGCGGTGTGCGCTAAATAGTGTTTCAATCGGTTACATCACTTGCTCTGAGACCTTGAAGTAGTAGTTCCCCTTGCTCTGCAAGGGCCGCGGCTTTTGTGGAGCGATGGGTAACGATGCTTTGAGGGTGACTGTTGTCAATGTGTGCAGAGGGTCCCTGGTTCGCGCCCGCGTATGGGTGTAAAATTATACTGTTACACATTGTCGGTACTAGAAGCACAAGCATTTCGCTACACTCACATTAACATCTGCTAACCATGTGTATGTGACAAATAAAATTAGATTTGATTTGATAAATACTTAGCAAAACATTCAAAAACATTATTTTTGCTTTGTCATTATGGGGTATTGTGTATAGATTGATGTCGGTTAAAACATTTTAAAAAAATCAATTTTAGAATAAGGCTGTAATGTAACAAAATGTGGAAAAAGTCAAGGGGTCTGAATACTTTTGAATTCACTGTGTGTAAGTATATTTCTTTACTATTCAAACTATTATTACGTTGTCTGCTGTCATTTGGCTGACCAATAACTGTCATCCAAAATTCCATGACTGTCACAGCCCTATCTAGAGTACCTATCTGGTATTGTGCAGGAGAAGTGGTAAGGAGAGGAGAGTTATACCATGAGTTTAGAGAGTGCTGTCTATACGTGTCCATGTTTGGAAAGTGTGTACAGTATGCATCCCATTTAGGAGTGGAACAAACACCATCCTATTCCGCCCCCCTAGTGAAATCCAGTGATGCTCACTACTGGCTCCAGACAAGAGCATTCAACTCAGATGTGACAGGGGTTTTTAATTCAAAAACCCAGCGGAGTGCAACCAACCTCACCTAACACGGTGAACTGTTGCATGCTAATACCAGATCCTTAAGAGAGGGCCACAGAGGTGTACCCTGAATAAATATTGGTCCACTTTCCCAATCTGAAAATGAATGAAATGTGTTCTGAAGTTAGCAGAAGGATTAGCAAGACTTTCATATTTATTATCAGTGCCATTTTCAACAAAGATTCAACACATGAATATTTAAAAGTTGATATTTCAGTGAGGCAATGGTTATGCACAGACGTCTTAATCAATTTTGCAGTCGCAGACAGCGGAGGTGCTTCAACGGAAATATTAATTTTACTTACAATACTTTTTTATAATAATATATATATATTTTTATATTAAATTGCTGTGACAATTGATTGTCTGCTTTAAATGTTTGGGTGTTACAATTTGGTGTATTGTTCGGTTCTGCAAATGAACTATTCTCAAGGATATTGTTTACTTCATTTTTGTCAGTCATAACCATTGTCAGCAGGGAAAATCTAATAGATGATTATGATTGCACCCAAACAGTTTCTAAAAAAACAAATATAACTAAGTATTATGTTTTCCTTTATCATAACTATCAAATAAAATAAAAATGCAATTTTGTTTGTCACAAAATACACCAGGTGTAAACCTTACTGTGAAATGCTTACTTACAAGCCATTAACCAACAATAAAGTTCAAGAAATAGAGTTAAGAAAATATTTACTAAAAAAACGAAAGTAAGAAATTAAATAAAAAGTAACATGTGCGGGGATAGAGGTAATTTGTACATGTTCTTTGGGGTGAAGTGACTACGCAGTGATAATAAAGAGCGAATAGCAGCTGTAGAACCTTTTGAGGATCTGGGGACCTGCCTAATATTTTTCTCCTGAGAGGGAAAAGGTGTCCAAACAGCTGTGTTTGGACCATGACAGTTTATTGGTGATGTGGACACCAAGGAACTTGAAACTCTCGACCCGCTCCACTAGGGCCCTGTTGATGTTAATGGGGGCCTGTTCAGCCCTCCTTTTCCTGTAGTCCACATCATCTACATGGTCTTATTCACATTGAAGGAGAGGTTGTTTTCCTGGCATCACACTGCCAGGTTTCTGACTTCCCCCCTATAGGCTGTCTCATCGTTGTTGGTGATTAGGCCTACCACTGTTGTATCGTCAGCAAACTTCATGATGGTGTTGGAGTCGGTCTTGGCCATGCAGTCATAGGTGAACATGTAGTACAGGAGGGGACTAAGCATGCACCCCTGAGGATCAGTGTCGTGACGTGTATCTCATTAATGTGATGACTGTTATTTATTGAATAATTACCTACTATGTTTAATTGTCACCAGATTAAATTAAGCATTTAACAATTAACTCATTAGAAATTTGGGGCACCATGGAAGAAGTTGTTTAACGAGTTACAATCGCCGGAATTAAACTCAAGAATTTATAGATATAAATAAGTAACTTATTAATAATTCCCTTATGTCAGTCTCATTCTGAAAGTCGCAAGTTTCTGGAATCTGTACAAGCCCGAGTCTTAGTGATTATTCCATACCACATAAATTGATTTGATTATTTATTTACTAACAAACTAAATGATAACACAGGATACACACATGCGCAGTATAAGATATTGATTAGAATCTTAATACGATGAAAACAGGTCCCTAGCAGACTAACACAACATGACACTTGTTACAAAAGATGGGGAGTTAAAGAGAGAGAGAGAAAGCGAGAGTGAAAGAGAGAGAACACTTGGATAAATTTGGGAAATTCGCTCACAGTAATCAAAATACCTTGCCCCGAACAGCCGCCCTTTGGGGTAAGAAGTAACTAATGTACTTAGGTGTTGAAGGTCTTCGTCGTGTATCTCTGTTGGACCCAGGCCTTCATGAAATGGGTACCGCTTTGTGAAAAGGGTCCGACAATCCCAAGGATTGGTAAGTGTAAGTCTATGTCCACAAGAGGTCACAATGTCCTTCTCCTTGATTGTCTGTGTTTACTTTCACTCATTCTGGAAGCGTGGTCTTCTGAGGACAGCTAATCAGCCATGTCAATTATCCCCGATTATCTATTATTAAGGTTGTGATGAGAGCAGTGTAGTCGACGATGGTTTGAAGAGAATAACCTGATGATTCTACTTAAATTAACTTTCTTAGATACAGTTACTCAATTGTAACCTTGATTGTTAGTCTACTTTGTCTTCTTCAACTCGTGTCAATTTTCAGGGTCATAGCCAATGTAGACCTAGCTGCAGCTGGTGGTCCTTCTAGTCTAGTATGTTAATTCTTATCTCACCCTTGGGTAAAAAGGGGCGTTTTCGTCATGCTGACATGCTCTCTGAGCTACCTAGGGCATGGCTAGTTACGAGACAAAGTATCATCATTTCTAGGATCTCGTTATAAAACTATAATCACAATCATATCTTCACAACAATATTATCTTCATCCTTGATATTTCCTACACAACATAAAGGATACAAACCTGATATACACTGTGTGAAAGCTCTTCAAGTTACAATGTTCTCATTATAACATTTTCAATGACGTCACAAAATAGACATTCATTTCCCTTGTTCCATCTCTCATCATTCCCCACATTTGGATGTTGAAATATATTGTCCAAGTGTTTATTGTTGGATGTTAGAGATTTTTGGCGGCAAAACCTTCTGTAACAAAGTGATTTCTTTCCCAATACTGAGGAGCAAAGGAAGAGACTCCCCTCCTGCCTAATTTACAACCGAGTGTTAAGGTGTCAACCCCCCCTTTCCGTGGGCAAGAGGGTCTGGTCAGCTATTTACCAAGATGATCTGAGTTAAATTTGTTGTTGCCTACCCTTACCACCTGGGGTCGGCCCGTCAGGAAGTCTAGGATCCAGTTGCAGAGGGAGGTGTTTTGTCCCAGGATTCTTAGGTTAGTGATGAGCTTTGAGGGCACTATGCTGTTGGATGCTGAGCTGTAGTCAATGAACAGCATTCTCACATAGGTTTTCTTTTTGTTCAGGTGGGAAAGGGTAGTGGGGAGTGCAATTGAGATCTGTGAGATCTGCGTCATCTGTGGATATGTTGGGGTGAAATGCGAATTGGAGTGGGTCTTGGGTTTACAGAATGATGGTGTTGATATGAGCCATGACCAGCCTTTCAAAGCACTTCGTTGCTACCAAAGTGAGTGCTACGGTGCTTTAGTCATTTAGGTAGGTTACCTTCACATTCTTGGGCACAGAGACTTTCGGTGGTCTGCTAGAAACATGTAAGTATTACAGACTCGGTCAGGGAGAGGTGGAAAATGTCAGTGAAGACACTTGCCAGTTGGTCCACGAATTCTCTGAGTACACACCCTGGTAATCCATCTGGTACCACGGCCTTGTGAATGTTGACCTGTTTAAGGTCTTGCTCACATCTGCTAAGGGGAGCGTGATCACACAGTCATCCAGAACAGCTGGTGCTCTCATACATGCTTCAGAGTTCCTTGCCTCAAAGCGAGCATAAAAGTAATTTAGCTTGTCTGGTAGGCTCGAGTCACTGGGCAGCTTGCGGCTGGGCTTCCCTTTGTAGTCCTGAATACTTTGCAAGCCTTGGGGCTGCAGGGTAGCCTAGTGGTTAGAGCGTTGGTTGCAAGGTTGCAAGTTCAAACCCCCGAGCTGACAAGGTACAAATCTGTCGTTCTGCCCCTGAACAGGAGGTAACCCACTGTTCCTAGGCCGTCATTGAAAATAAGAATTTGTTCTTAACTGACTTGCCTGGTTAAATAAAGGTCAAATAAAACATCTGATGAGCATCTTAGTCCTGTATTGACACATTGCCTGTTTGATGGTTAATCTGAGGGCATAGCAGGATTTCTTATAAGCGTCCAGATTAGTGTCCCGCTCCTTGAAAGCAACACCTCTAGCCTTCAGCTCGGTGCAGATGTTGCCTGTAATCCATGGCTTCTGGTTGGGATATGTACGTACGGTCACTGAGGGGACGACATCACCGATGAACTATTTGATGAGGCCAGTGACTGAGTTGGTATACTCCTCAATGCCATTGGATGAATCACGGAACATATTCCAGTCTATGCTAGCAAAACAGTCCTGTAACGTATCATCCATATCATTGGGGGCAGCAGGTAGCCTAGTGGTTAGAGCGTCGGACAAGTAACCGAATGCTTGCAAGATCGAATCCCTGAGCTGGCAAGGTAAAGGTCTTTCGTCCTGCCGCTGAACAAGACAGTTAACCCACTGTTCCTAGGACATCATAGAAAATAAGAATTTGTTCTTAACTGATCTGCTTAGTTAAATAAAGGTAAAAAATACAAATTTGACCACTTCAATATTGATAAAGTCACTGGTGCTTCAGTTTTTGCTTGTAAGCAGGAATCAGGAGGCTAGAATTATGGTCAGATTTGCCAAATGGAGGGGGAGTGAGAGCTTTGTATGCGTCTCTGTGTGAGGAGTAAAGGTGGTCTAGAGTTTTTTTCCTCTGCTTGAACATGTGACATGCTGGTAGAAATGAGTTAAAATGGATTTAAGTTTGCCTTCATTAAAGTCCCTGGCCAATAGGATTTCCGCTTCTGGATGATCATTTTTTTGTCCACTTATGGCCTTATCAAATCAAAATCAATGTTTATTTGTCACTTGCTCTGAATACAACAGGTGTAGTAGACCTTACAGTGAAATGCTTACCTACAGGCTCTAACCAATAGTGCAAAAAAAGGTGTCAGGTGAGCAATAGGTAAGTAAAGAAATAAAACAACATTAAAAAGACAGGCTATATACATTAGCGAGGCTATAAAAGTAGCGAGGCTACATACAGACACCGGTTAGTCAGGCTGATTGAGGTAGTATTTACATGTTGATATGGTTAAAGTGACGATGCATATATGATGAACAAGAGAGTAGCAGTAGCGTAAAAGAGGGGTTGGCGGGTGGTGGGTGGCAGGACACAATGCAGATAGCCCGGTTAGCCAATGTGCGGGAGCCCTGGTTGGTCGGCCCAATTGAGGTAGTATGTACATGAATGTATAGGTAAAGTGACTATGCATATGATGAACAAGAGAGTAGCAGTAGCGTAAAAAGAGGGGTTGGGGGTGCACAAAATGCAAATAGTCCAGGTAGCCATTTGATTACCTGTTCAGGAGTCTTATGGCTAGGAGGTAAAAACTGTTGAGAACCCTTTTTGTCCTTGGAACTTGGAACTCCTGTACTCCTGTACTGCTTGCTATGCGGTAGTAGAGAGAACAGTCTATGACTGGGGTGGCTGGGGTCTTTGACCATTTTTAGGGTCTTCCTCTGACATCGCCTGGTGTAGAGGTCCTGGATTGCAGGGAGCTTAGCCCCAGTGATGTACTGGGCCGTATGCACTACTCTCTGTAGAGCCTTGCGGTCAGAGGCCGAGCAATTGGATCTGAGGACCCATGCCAAATCTTTTTAGTTTCCTGAGGGGGAATAGGCTTTGTGGCGCCCTCTTCACGACTGTCTTGGTGTGTTTGGACCATTGTTTTTGAGTGCGGTCTCAGTGCCAGCATCTGTTTGTGGTTTTAAATAAACGGCTACGAATAATATAAATGAGAACTATACGTTAATTTAATGCCATTGGGGCAAGTAGATAGCAGTGATTTCTTGGTTATTGCTTATCAAATTACATTTCCACCTCAACCGCTGGGTTTGATGGCAAGTGGAGACTGATCACCCACACGGCCTAAACACCTAGCCTCACCTCACATCACCTAACACACACACACAATCTAAACACAGGCCCTCAACTCTCCATCTAACAGATCCAATAACAGTAGTGCATAAATCTGGTGTTACACACATTGCTTCCATTATCTCTATTCAAAAATGTCCTCTGGAATCACCCGGACACATCAGTGATTCAGCAGAAAAACATGAAATTGGTGACATTTTTAGGGAATTATTTGCCATTTGTTGTGACTGAGCTCTTCAAATCACCTTCAAATCATCAGCTTGCTGTTCATTCTGGCACTTAAGCCTGTCAAAATTGCTACATTTACCTGGAGCTAACTCTGCAAATAGCACTGCTGGGTTATTTAAAACGTAACAGTCAATCGATCAATAATATTGTATAATAATACTCTTTGCAAAAATGTTTATCTTTAATTTACAATCTGTAGAAACAATCAGAATGGAAAGGTACAGAACCTTTGTGAAACATCACAACACAGTTGAAAAATATATGGCAAATAGAAAACTGGATACTGTTCAGAGATAGATCGGAGGGGTTGAGTGGAGCTTTAGGATGGGGCTAAAAACAAACAAAAGATAACTAGGGTAAAATATACTGTGTCTGTAAAATGTATATAGTACATATAAGCTGGAAGTAGAAAGCTAAGTGTTGTTGTCCATTAGTCTACTCCAATTATAGGAGGGGTGGTAGGGTTATGGGAAAATAATAAAGGAAAATATTGTTTATATATCTACTCAAAAATATATAGGGGGTTTGGAAATTATGCAGACAATTACATTGATGGAAGCCACAATCTATCTGCAATATTAAAGCTGATCTTTCAACCCCCCCCAGAAAACCTTTTTATTTTTATTTAAAAGAATCTGTCAATCTGAGTCTCAACATGCTGTTTAGCACTATGACATGACACAACAGCAGGAATGAAGTAACAGTTAGCTTCAATTCCACACCACAGTCGCAAAACTAAACTATTGATAACCTGTCAGGCAGGGCAACCTTGGGTAAACCTCTCATCGATAGTCAGTCACACACACAGACGCACGCACGCATGCACACACACATTCTCACACACACAGATACACACACATACACACACAAAATGGGGTGATAGATCCAGCCCCCTGTTAGGTATCAATCTCTCTTCATTGAAACAGGCTGATGGTTGAGCCTAACCACACCAAGCACAGCCTTTCATTGATTGACTCAAAGCAGACCAAAGGCCTCAGCTACAGGAAGGAACTGGTGTTTAATCAGCATTCAATAACATTGATTCGCTAACTCACAACGGAGAAGAGCCCCTAATACTAGCAAGAAAATAAAGCTAACGCTATCTAATAAGCAATTTCCCTTTGGAACAGATGGCATATATAGCCAGGGACATATGAAAAAGAAAACAATGATATTGCTGAACATGATAGATACCAGAGTGTTAATTTATTATTATAGCTCTCAACAGATTATTCTGCATTCTGTAAATGTGGATCCTTGACGTGAATATGAACCTTAACTCATATAAAGAACAAAAGGCTATGTTTTAAGTGAGAATAGGCATGGATCTGATGCCAAAACAGAAAGGAAATTCACATGAGCACCACAATGCCTACTCCACCCATGCTATACCAAGGTTTTCCAGCACACAGCTTTGACCTACTACAGTAGCTATTTAAAAAAAAAATAACCAGGCAAGTCAGTTAAGGACTAATTCTTATTTACAATGATGGTCTACCCCGGTCAAACTCTAACCCGGCCGACGCTGGGCCAATTGTGCGCCGCCCTATGGGGACTCCCAATCACGGCTAGTTGTGATACAGCCTGGAATCAAACCAGGGTCTGTAGTGACATTGCTAGCACTGAAAAGCTGTGCTTTAGACCACTGTGCCACTTGGGAGGGAGCCCAATGTTGGTATTGTACTTCAAACTATGCATAGGCAGGTTGCTGAAGATTAAAATCTTCTCAAGCAGCCAAAAGTATTGGTACAAAGTAAAGTATTGCTGTATTTCCTTAAACATTATTTTAGTAAAACATGTCATTGAAAAAAAAATCTAATAACATACGTTTTTGGTCAGTAGATGCCAAACATAACAGGTGGTGGTGTGTTGGACACAGTAGCTCAGTTATGACTGTCTGCATTCCTGCTTTCTTTGCCTGTTAGCTCACCTGTGTAATATTGAATGAAGTGTTTCAAACATGGACCTGTTTTATTAATTGCTGTGCTGCTCACTGGACAGTTCCTGACCTGTGTCAAAATAATATGTAGCTTAAAGTTATGTTGGTCCCTTTTGCAATAAAGATGGTGATGCAACAGTAATAATAATTTACAATAGGCCTATATCTAAAAATACATATGGCCAAATTATATATATACATATACAGCATTTTAATAGCAGGACACTGTAAAGTTCATTAGCCCTCTGAAGAGTATGAATTAGACAGTTTGTACAAAATAAGTTTGTTTTGTAACTTATTTTGTGCATAATGTTGCTGCTGCTGTCTCTTATGACCGAAAATAACTTCTGGACATCAGAACAGTGATTACTCACCTCAAATTGGATAAAGAATTGATCTTTAATGAGTCGGATGGGAAGGATATACTCCAAACACCCGTACAGGCCCTCATTCCCATCATTCGCTGGAGAAAGAAACTGAGATTTCACGGAAAGAGATCGGGGTACCTTGTGAGGACCAGGAAACAAGTGTCTAATTTGCCTTTACCATCCTCAAAGTTAGCTAACGTTTAATCGTTGGAAAATAAACGGGACATTAAAAACGGCAATGTCTTATGTTTCACCGAGTCGTAGCTGAACACCATTAATAAAATACAGTTGGCGGGTTATACACTCTATCAGCAGGATAGAACAGCAGCCTCTGGTAAGACATGGGGTGGGGGCCTATGCATATTTGTAAACAAAAGCTGGGGCATGATATCGAAGGAAGTCTTGAGGTTGTGCTCACCTGAGAAGAGTATGTCATGACAAACTGCAGACCACACTATCTACAGTTGAAGTCGGAAGTTTACATACACCTTAGCCAAATACATTTAAACTCAGTTTCACAATTCCTGACAATTAATCAGAGTATAAATTCCCTGTCTTAGGTCAGTTAGGATCACCACTTTATTTTAAGAATGTGAAATGTCAGAACATTAGTAGAGAGAATTATTTATTTCAGCTTTTATTTCTTTCATCACATTCCCAGTGGGTCAGAAGTATTTGGTAGCATTGCCTTTAAATTGTTTAACTTGGGTCAAACGTTTCAGGTAGCCTTCCACAAGCTTCCCACAATAAATTGGGTGAATTTTGGCCCATTCCTCCTAACAGAGCTGGTCAGGAGGAATGTTTGTAGGCCTCCTTGCTCACACATATTTTTATGTTCTGCCCACAAATGTTCTATAGGGCTGAGGTCAGGGCTTTGTGAAGGCCACTCCAATACCTTGACTTTGTTGTCCTTAAGCCATTTTGCCACAAGTTTGGAGACATGCATGGGGTCATTGTCCACTTGGAAGACCCATTTGTGACCAAGTTGTAACTTCCTGACTGATGTCTTGAGATGTTGCTTCAATATATCCACATAATTGTCCTACCTAATGATGCCATGTATTTTCTGAAGTGCACCAGTCCCTCCTGTAGCAAAGCACCCCCACAACATGATGCTGCGACTCCCAACCTTCACGGTTGGGATGAGTTTCTTTGGCTTGCAAGCCTCCCCCTTTTTCCTCCAAACATAACGATGGTCATTATGGCCAAACAGTTCTATTTCTTGTTTCATCAGACCAGAGGACATTTCTCCCAAAAATACCATCTTTTACATTTTCATTTCACCTTTATTTAACCAGGTAAGCTAGTTGAGAACCAGTTCTCTTTTACAACTGCGACCTGGCCAAGATAAAGCAAAGCAGTGCGACATAAACAACAACACAGAGTTACACATGGAATAAACAAGCATACAGTCAATAACCAATAGAAAAAAAGAAAGCCTATATACAGTGTGTGCAAATGGCGGTAGGAGGTAATGCAATAAATAGGCCATAGTAGCGAAATAATTACAATTTAGAAAATTAACACTGGGGTGATAGATGAGCAGATATGATATGCAAGTAGAAATACTGGTGTGCAAGAGCAGAAAAGTGCATTAAAACAATATGGGGATCAGGTAGGTAGATTGGGTGGGCTATTTACAGATGGGCTATGTACAGCTGCAGCGATCAGTTAGCTGCTCAGATAGCTGATGTTTAAAGTTAGTGAGGAAAATATAAGTTCTTATGCATCCCTATTGCCCATTTAAAGGGATATCGACCAGATTCCTTTTTCTATGGCTTCCCTAAGGTGTCGACAGCCTTTAGACATAGTTTCAGGCTTTTATTTTGAAGAATGAGTGTGAATGACCACATTGCGTAAGTGGATACGTGGGGGCTCTCAGAGTGAGTTGTGCGCAAAAGAGAAAGGCGGCCATTGTTACTCCCGGTCCTAGGGAAAAGTCAACTGTCCCGGTTGATATATTATCGAATAGATATTTGAAAAACACCCTGAGGATTGATTATAAAAAACGTTTGACATGTTTCTGTGGACATTATGGATATCATTTGGAATTTTTGTCTGCGTTGTCGTGACCGCTCTTTCCGGTGGATTCCTGGGCATAACGCACCAAACTAACGGAGGTATTTGGATATTGTCACGTTTTTCATATGGTGAAGGAGAGTCGGACCAAACTGCAGCATGTCGATTGCGATCCATGTTTATTTAAACAAACGTAAACACGACTAAACACGAACACGAATCAAAACAATAAACGAAACGAAAACCGAAAACAGCCTATACATGTGTCAACTAACATCGAACAAGGACATCAAGACACTCAGGACAATCACCCACAATACAACCAAAGAATATGGCTGCCTAAATATGGTTCCCAATCAGACACAACGATAAACACCTGCCTCTGATTGAGAACCACTTCAGACAGCCATAGACTTTCCTAGAACACCCCACTAAGCTACAACCCCACTAAGCTACACACCACATACAAAAACCCATGTCACACCCTGGCCTGACCAAATATATGAAGAAAAACACAAAATACTTCGACCAGGGCGTGACAGATATAAAAAATATCTTTATGGAACAAAAGGTACATTTGTTGTCTAACTGGGAGTCTCGTGAGTGAAAACATCCGAAGATCATCAAAGGTAAACGATTAATTTGATTGTTTTTCTGTTTTTCTGATTTTCGTGACCAAGTTACCTGATGCTAAGTATACTTATTATTTTGTCGAGAGATAAACTTACACAAACGCTTGTATTGCTTTCGCTGTAAAGACTAATGTCAGAATCTGAGACGACAGGTGGATTAACAAAAGGCTAAGCAGTGTTTTGCAATATTGCACTTGTGATTTCATGAATGTGAATATTTTCTAGTAATATTACTTGACTGTGGCGCTGTGCTATTCAGCGTTGCTGATGACAATTATCCCGGATCCGGGATGGGTGATTCAGAGAGGTTAATGCAAGAAAACTTAAATCAGTTTTACCTAATTTCTATCAGCATGTTAACTTAGGGCTAGGCCCCTTTTTTCTACACTTCCTGTCTGAATGACGTGCCCAAACTAAACTGCCTATAGCTCAGGCCCTGAAGCCAGGATATGCATATAATTGGTACCATTGGAAAGGAAACACTTTGAAGTTTGTAGAAATGTAAAAAAATCATGCAGGTGAATATAACACAATAGATATGGTAGGAGAAAATCCAAAGAAAAACCAACCTGACTTTATTTGTTTTGGAGAGACTATCCTCTTAGAAATGCAAGAGTAAGGTCATATTGAAAATGAGCTCCCTTGATGCAATTCCCATGGCTTCCACACTGTTTCAGAAGGCTATGTTCAAGGTTTCAGGCATGTACCTTCAAAAATGAATGAGAAATATATGTTTTAGCAGATGGACACAGTCTTGGAAATTCTTGTTTGCGCGCGCCATGACGAAATTACTCACCTACTAAAACTTCTTTCAGTAAGAAATAGTATAGTTTGATTACATTTTAGGGTATCTGAGGAGTTAATAGAAATATATTTTGAGTTGTTGAAACAAAGTTTAGGGGAAGATATTTGGATTTCTTTCTCTGCGTGTTGAATGAGTGGATTACTCAACTCGATGGCGCCAACTAAATGGACTTTTTGGGATATAATGAAGGATTTTATCTAAAAAAATGACAGTACTTTTTATAGCTGGGACCCTTTGGACGACAAATCAGAGGAAGATTTTCAAAAAGTAAGTATTTAATGGTTATTTGTGAATGTATGAACCCTGTGCCGGTGGAAAAATATTTTGACGTGGGGCGCCGACCTCAAACAATCGCATGGCATGTTCTCGCTGTAATAACTACTGTAAATCGGACAGTGAAGTTAGATTAACAATAATTGAATCTTTCAGCCGATATAAGACACTATCCCTAAGAAGTGCAACCAGAGGGAAAAAACTCTAGACCACCTTTACTCCACACACAGAGACGAGTACAAAGCTCTCCCTTGCCCTCCATTTGGCAAATCTGACCATAATTCTACCCTCCTGATTCCTGCTTACATGCACAAATTGAATGAATGAAGGAGATGCTAAACTACAGGACTGTTTTGCCAGCACAGAATGGAATACATTCCGGGTATTTCCGATTGCATTGAGGAGTACACCACATTAGTCACCGGCTTCATTAAGAAGTGCATCGATAACGTCATCGCCACAGTGACTTTACACACATACCCCAACCAGAAGCCATGGATTACAGAAAACATTCGCTCTGAGCTAAAGAATGAAGCTGCAGCTTTCAAGGAGTGTGACTCTAACCCGGAAGCATATAAGAAATCCCACTATGCCCTCCGATGAACCATCAAAATGGCATTACATTACAGAAGTAAGATCAAATACACCGGCTCTGATGCTTGTCGGATGTGGCAGGGCAAGCAAACTATTACAGTCTATAAAGGGAAGCACAGCTGAGAGCTGCCCAGTGACACAAACCTACCAGGTGAAATACCTTCTATGCTCACTTCGAGGCAAGTAACACTGAAACATGCATGAGAGCTCAAGCTGTTCCGGGCGACTGTGTGATCACGCTCTCCACAGCCAACATTCACAAGGCTGCAGGGCCAGACAGATTACCAGAATGTGTACTCTGAGCATGCGTCTACCAACTGTCAAGAGTCTTCACTGACATTTTCAACCTCTCCCTGTCTGAGTCTGTAATACCAACATGTTTCAAGCAGACCACCATAGTCCCTGTGCCCAAGAACACTAAGGTAACCTGCCTAAATAACTACCGAACTGTAGCACTCACGTCTGTAGCCATGAAATGCATTGAAATGCTTGTCATGGCTCACATCAACACCACTATCCCAGAAACCCTAGACCCGCTCCTATTTGCATACCGCACCTACAGATCCAGAGATGATGCAATCCCTATTGCACTCCACACTGCCCTTTCACACCTGGACAAAAAGGAACACATATGTGAGAATGCTATTCATGGACTACAGCTCAGTGTTCAACACCATAGTGCCCTCAAAGCTCATCACTAAGTTAAGGACCCTGGGACTGAACACATCCCTCTGCAACTGGATTTTGGACTTCCTGATGGGCCGCCCCCAGGTGGTAAGTGTAGGTAACAACACATCCGTCATGCTGAACCTCAAAATGGGGTCACCTCAGGGTTGCGTGCTCAGTCCCCCTCCTGTACTCCCTGTTCACTCATGACTGCAAGGCCAGGCACAACTCCAACACCATCATTAAGTTTGCCGATGACACAACAGTGGTAGGTCTGATCACTGACAATGATGAGATAGCCCATAGGGAGGAGGTCAGAGACCTGACCATGTGGTGCAAGGACAACAACCTCTCCCTCAACGTGATCAATATACAAAGGAGAAGATTGTGGACTACAGGAAAAGGAGGACCAAGCTCGCCCCCACTCTCATTGACAGGGTTGTAGTGGAGCAGGTTGAGAGCATCAACTTCCTTGGCATCCACATCACCAACAAACTATTGTGGCCCATGCACACCAAGACAGTCATGAAGAGGGCACGACAAACCTATTCCTCCTCAGGAGAGTGAAAAAATTTGGCATGCGTCCTCAGATCCTCAAAAGGTTCTACAGCTGCACCATCGAGAGCATCCTGAAGGGTTGCATCATTGCCTGGTATGGCAACTAGTGCATATGGCCCAGTACATCACCAGGGCCAAGCTGCCTGCCATTCAGGACCTCTATACCAGGTGGTGTCAGAGGAAGGCCCTAAAAATTGTCAAAGACTCCAGCCACCTTAGTCATAGACTGTTCTCTCTGCTACTGCACGGCAAGCGGTACCGGACCACCAAGTCTAGGTCCATGAGGCTTCTAAACAGCTTCTACCCTCAAGCCATAAGACTCCTGAACATCTAATTAAATGGCTACCCAGACTTTTTGCATTGCCCCCCTCTTTTACGCTGCTGCTACTCTCTGTTATTATCTATGCATAGTCACACTAATAACTCTACCTACATGTAAATATTACCTCAATTACTCAAGACACCGGTGCCCCCGCACATTGACTCTGTACCGGTACCCGCTGTATATAGCCTCCACATTGACTCTGTACCGGTACCCCCTGTATATAGCCTCCACATTGACTCTGTACCGGTACCCCTTGTATATAGCCTCCACATTGACTCTGTACCGGTACCCCCTGTATATAGCCTCCACATTGACTCTGTACCGGTACCCGCTGTATATAGCCTCCACATTGACTCTGTACCGGTACCCCCTGTATATAGCCTCCACATTGACTCTGTACCGGTACCCCCTGTATATAGCCTCCACATTGACTCTGTACCGGTACCCCCTGTATATAGCCTCCACATTGACTCTGTACCGGTACCCCCTGTATATAGCCTCCACATTGACTCTGTACCGGTACCCCCTGTATATAGCTACGCTATTGTTATTCACTGCTGCTCTTTAATGATTTGTTCCTCTTATCTCTTACTTTTTTTCATTTTTTTTCTTACAACTGCATTGTTGTTTAAGGGCTTGTAAGTAAGCATTTCACTCTAAGGTCTACTCTACACCTGTTGTATTCGGTGCATGTGACAAATAACGTTTGATTTGATTCAATGAGAGGTGGGGAGTGTGTTGTGTACCTCCAGGCAAGCTGATTTATGAACTTCCATCGATATTAGTTTCATATTTGCTTAGATATGATGGTAGGGACATTTTTATTAACACTACACTTAAACCAATGTCTATAATCTACTAAATGCTCTGTTTTTCTTTCAGATTTATCATGGCCTGGAGATCTTTATATGACATTATGTGGTGTTGACTGTTTGTGTCTGTTCAATTTGTTGGTTTTCATTTTCGGTTGAATAAAAAACCTCATATGTGATTTGAAATTAAATCCAAATTGCTATAAAGTTGCAAATACATAAACAGTTAAACATAAACAGTCATAATATAAAACCATTGCACAATTGTTCTCTTTCTTTGGCAGAATAGGAATATCCCAGTCAAAGCAATGAAAAGCATTACAACCAGACTGTGTGATAGATGGCTTGTTGTGAACACATCATTCCACTGTTCTACTGGAAGTTTCTACTGCTTTGATCAGGGCATTAATCTTTGTCACCTTGCATTTTGGTTCACATTTTGTGGAATGAGATAATGAAGTATCCAACTCGGTCTCCATTTTAACAGCAAGAACATTTTACTTTACAGTACTTCCTCCGTAAAGTAAAACTCTAAAATGGTTGCCAACTTAAAGTGTTTTTAATATATGAAGTGAATGTATTGTCATATTCGTTCCATACATCCAGACTCTAAGCAGACACTATAAAGTAAAGAATCAAACTTCTATACTCATTTCTTCACTTTCTGACAGCCTAATTAGATATTTTTTAACTCACAGCGAGAGAGAGACACACATTTGTTCACGGAGGAACGAGGAATGCCTAAATACTGTACAGTGTATCAAAGGACAGTGAATTTTCCTCTGACAACGTTTCTGACCGTAAACACCAAGTTAAAAAAATCTACATTCTGTGACTGCTTCTCATTACCACTCCTGGCAAACATACATGTACCTTCATACAGCAAGAAGCTTCCTCCCAATTGTCCAGATTGTAACTGTTAGGAAGTGTAGTTTAAAAAAAAAATGCATCCTGAATCCAAAATGGTGTATCGAATGTAATGCAATTAAGAAGCCAGATGCTTTGTGCTGAATTAAATGTCTTATGAGACACTGTGGTCTTACTTTCCCTTTCCATCTGGTCTTAAATCAATCCTATTAACATTCCCCTACTTGGATGTTTGGCATATGTTTTGTCATCCTCTGAGGCCAAACTTTACTTTCCTCTTCAATTTAAGTACTACCGTGCTGCTGACTAGTTGCCAGTGGAGGAAAAAGAATAGAGAATGATAACATTTTAATTTATATTCCCACAATGTATAAATGTTTTTTGAAAAAGATGCATTCACAGATTCCAAACTACTTTCAAACTTTTCAACTTAATGTAGACTGATTACACATAGCCTTTTGCATGAAAGTGTCATCAAGTTTGGGAATCAGATCATTCATTCATGAGTCTTTATGTAAAGTGCAATGGCACAACAAAACAAATGGTATTGAGAAAAAAATGCCATCTTATTGAAAAGAAGGACCATGTTGGAGAAATATAATGTTTCAGCACATTTCCTTATGAAACAAACACACAAACACACACACAAATCTAAGTGATGGATCTTCCAACATATTGCATCCAGCACTGATACCAAGCAACAACACTACACAATGGCCATCCAAATCCATTCTAATTCCAAAACAATCTATCATCAGTCAAGCTGCAGCTCCAACCAGTGTTTTAATTATCTAATTCCCAGACAATTTCACACAGAGTGAAGCAGAACTGTCAGTCAAAACATAGTATTGGTTAAATGGCTTTATCCACGAGCCACTTAACTAGCAACATACACCACACCTAGGCCCTAATCCTCCCCACGTTCTCCCTTAATCCATGACCTGGATCTGATGCATTGACTGACATCTTCCACTATTCAAGCCTGATAAAGACCTTCAGGTCGAAACATTGCACAATACAACAGCGGGAGCCTTCATCAATGTGCAGGTATATATTCTTTATTTCCTGAGTTTCTATTATGTGTACCCAGCACCTACAAGTCATTAATATATGCAATTTAGCACATGCTTTTATCCAAAGCTCCTTACAGTAATGGAGCAATACATTTATAAAGGGGTAGTCCCAGGAATCCATCCCACAACCCTGCCATTACAAGTAATAATAATAATAATAATATAATAATTATGTGCCATGCTCTACCAACTGAGCTACAAAGGACATTGGATGTGGGTACACTATGTTTGGAACTAGCCACTACTCACCCATAACGGCCAATGCTGAGGCTTTGGTTAGCTCCCTCTTCATGCTCTCCAGCACCTCCAGACCACTACCGTCCACATTGCACCTGTTGATAGTGCCATTACCAGAGCTGATCCAGTACAGCTTGTTGGCTGTATAATCTATGGAGAGACCTGGGGGAGAAGAATGAATGACAGGGTTAATAATAGGTATTAAACCTTTGTGTCACTATAGAATGAAAATATGGTGAGTGGTGAAATATAGTGAATTTTATTTTTCAAGTAAGATGTATAATATGTGTTTCTTTGATTAGATTATTTTTTATTTAATGACACAGGGTCGCAGATGTAGCCTACTTGCAGTGTGCAGTGAAATACTTAAGCTCCAACAGTACAGAATGAAACAATAATAATAAAGCAATAAAACACACTGTATATATGTACGGTACATGTTTACAACTGTGACAAGGATACATACATACAGTATAATGCTAATTGGGGTGTGGGCAGGGTAATTGTCCGTAGGCTGCTATTCAGCAGCCCGATGGTTTGGCTGTAGAATATATTGGCCAGTCTGTTAGTGCTAACCATGATACTCCTGTACTGCCCGTGTCTGAGTGACGGAAGCGGGGAGAACAGGCCATGGCTCGGGTGGCTGAGGTTCCTGATGATCTTCTTGGCCTTCTTGCAACACCTGATGTTCTCGGTGTCCTGGAGGGTAGGCAGTGTGCACCCAATGGTGTGTTCGGCTGAGTGTACCACCCTCTGTAGCGCCTTGTGGTCCGCAGCGTTGTAGTTGCCGTATCAAGCTGTGATGCATCCCGACAGTATGCTCTCAATGGTACTCCTGTAGAACACATGAGGGCCCAATGAGACATGACAAATTTCTTCAGCCTCCTGAAGTTGAAGAGTCACTGTCGTGCTTTCTTCCCGACTGTGTCCGTGTGGTTTGACCATTTCAGATGTGTTTTTAACCGTCTCCACGACGGCTCCGTTGATGAGGATGTGGGCGTACCCAGCCTGGTTCTTCCTAAAATCCACAATCAGCCCCTTTGTTTTGCTAACATTGAGGGATATGTTGTTCACCTGGCACCACACCGTCAGAGTGCCAACCTCCTCCATGTGGGCCATCTCGTGGTTGTTCGTAATCAGGCCTACTACTGTCATATCATCAGTGAACTTGATGATGGTGTTGTGAGGCCACACAGTCGTGGGTATACAGGGAGTACAGGAGGGGACTGAGGACAAACCCTTATGGAGGAGGGTTTGGAGGAGGTAATGTTGCCTGCCATCACCACTTGGGGGCGGCCTGTCGGGAACTCCTCCATAGGGGTGAGTTCAGTCCCAGGGCCGTGAGCATTGTGGTGAGCTTAGAGGGCACCATGGTATTGAAGGCCAAGCTGTAGTCGATGAATAGCATCCTCACATATGCATTCCTCTTGTCCAGGTGGGTGAGGGCAGCGTGCAGAACAGTAGTGATTGCATCGTCTGTGGATCTTTTGAGTGGTAGGCAAATTGGAGAGGGTTGAGTGTGTCGGGGAGGGAGGAAGTGAGGAGGTGATGTGATCTTTGACTGCACTTCATGATGACGGAAGCGAGTGCTACGTGTCAATAGTCATTCAGTCCAGTTACTTTCCCTTTCTTTGGCACGGAGATGATACTGTGAGGATGTGTGAGATTGTTGGAATACTTTTTGCGACCTGGGATGTGACTCCATATGGGCCTTTATTTGTATCATAGGATTCAGTATTAATGTGGGTGTGTACTTGTGGCTGTGTTTGTGAGTGTGTGCATGCCTAAGTGTTTGCGAGTGTGTGTTTTTGTTTTTGTGTGTGTGTGTGTGTGTTTGCATGTGTGCGTGTGTGTGTGCGTGTGTGTGTGTGTGTGTGTGTGTGTGTGTGTGTGTGTGTGTGTGTGTGTGTGTGTGCGTGCGTGCGTGCGTGCGTGCGTGTGTGTGGTAATGATTCGTCGCGGCCTGCCTGGGATATCTCTATGACCTCTACTTGACATTATAAACAATTTGACCAATCTCCAGCGGACATGATGGGATTTGACAGAACGGCACAATTGATGGTGGCAACTGGAGGCTATTTTGTGTCTATGAACAGCTTTCTCTGTGTGTGTGTGTGTGTGTGTGTGTGTGTGTGTGTGTGTGTGTGTGTGTGTGTGTGTGTGTGTGTGTGTGTGTGTGTGTGTGTGTGTGTGTGTGTGTGTGTGTGTGTGTGTGTGTGTGTGTGTGTGTGTGTGTGTGTGTGTGTGTGTGGATTTATGGACGGCAGATTCACAGTCACAACACATCAATAATTTACTCCCATTCGCAGGTCCGGCCCATCATCATCCATTATGTAATGTGATGTATATTGTGAACCATCAATTTATATTTCTGACAGGGCCCATCAAGTCAACCCGATTGAGACCCATCAAATACAATGATACTGTGTTTAACTGAGAAAATGAAAACTTGATCTTTCAGGTCTACATATGCAGTGAGAACAGAACAGCTGCTTGATGCATGACCCTGCAGATGCACCATTGTTCACTGAAGCTTGTATCATCTGAGTATACAAGCTTCAGGTTGAACAACTGTGTATGGCAGCAGATTATGTTTTCAGTTAGTAGCAAATTATTTAAATCCCAACCATTTGTAATTTTGCTTTATAAAGAATAGAAGAAACCAGTGCTTATGATCAGGGGATATGCAGGTAGAAATATGTGTTGTGTTCATTTTAGGCCTTTCGTTATCAGGACTAGGGAAGTCCTCAAATGTACACCCTACATTGGCCAAAGCAGGTACTGCCAGGTTGTTGTACTGCTCCGGTGTATGACATTGGAATCTGTCCCATGATAAATAATGTTGGAAACATTGTGTTGGAACAAGCAGTAGTGTTCCACAGTCTGAACAAACAGAGCTATAATGTTCAACTGACCGACTGGTTCCCGTTGGTTCTGGTGAAGGACCTTGCTGTTGCTCCCATCCATGTTGGCTATGTTTATTGTGTTGCCATCTGTCCAGTAGATTTTCCTAAAGTCAAAGAACATCAGAAGCCTACAGTTACACACACATTGCACATTACATGTTACTTTTTCCACACTTTTTTACGTTATAGCCTTATTCTAAAAAGTATTAAATGGTAGTTTTTTTTGTCATCAATCTTCACACAATACCCCATAATGACAATGCAAAAACAGTTGACATTTTTGCAAATTTCTATATATATAAAATCACATGTACAGAAGCATTCAGACCCTTTACTCAGTACTTTGTATAAGCACTTTTGGCAGTGATTACAGCTTTCAGTCTTCTTGGGTATGACACTACAAACTTGTCACACCTGTATTTGTGGAGTTTTTCTCATTCTTTTCTGCAGATCCTCCCAAGCTCTGTCAGGTTGGATGGGGAGCGTTGCTGCACAGCTATTTTCAGGTCTCTCCAGAGATGTTTGATTGAGCTCTGGCTGGGCCACTCAAGGACAGTCATAGACTTGTCCCGAAGCCACTCCTGCATTGTCTTTGTTATGTGATTAGGGCCGTTGTCCTGTTGGAAGGTGAACCTTCGCCCCAGTCTGAGGTCCTGAGAGCTCTGGAGCAGGTTTTCATCAAGGATCTCTCTGTACTTTGCTCCGTTCATCTTTCCCTTGATCCTGACCAGTAGTCCAGTCCATGCCGCTGAAAACATCCCCACAGCACAATGCTGCCACCACAATGCTTCACTGTGGGGATGGTGGCAGGTTTCCTCCACTTGGTTTTCAGGCCAAATAATTCAATATCTGTTTCATCAGACCGGAGAATATTGTTTCTCATTGTCTGAGAGTCCTTTAGGTGCCTTTTGGCAATCTCCAAGCGGACTGTCATGTGCCTTTTACTGAGGAATGGCTTGCGTCTGACCACTCTACCATAAAGGCCTGATTGGTGGAGTGCTGCAGAGATAGTTGTCCTTCTGGAAGGTTCTCCCATCTCCTCAGAGGAACTCTGGAGCCACCAGATTCTTGGTCACATCCCTGACCATGGCCCTTCTCCCCCGATTGCTCAGGGCGGCCAGCTCTAGGAAGAGTCTTGGAGATTCAAAACTTCTTCCATTTAAGAATGTGGAGGCCACTGTGTTCTTGGGGACCTTCAATGCTGCAAACATTTGTGGTACTCTGTCACAGATCCGTGCCTCGACACAATCCTGTTTCGGAGCACTACGGACAATTCCTTCAACATTATTTCCAGGTTTTTGCTCTGACATGCACTGTCAGCTGTGGAACCTTACAGGTGTGTGCCTTCCAAATCATGTCCAATCAAATATGTTTTTTTTCTTTTTTTTTACATTTGCAAACATTTCATTATGGGGTATTGTGTGTAGATTGATGAGGGAAACATTATTCTTAATCCATTTAGAAAAATAAAAGGGGTCTGAATACTTTTCGAAAGCACTGTATATATATATATATATATATATATATATATATATATATATAACATTCTGTTGGTTGCAAACATTTTGTGTAATAATTTAAAATATAAAAACTGTAAGTTTTGAATCCGGCGTTTTGTGTATCAGTTCATAAACCTTGTGCCACGGAATCGGTACATAGGGAATCTCCTCCTAAGTATTTTGCTACCTGTATGGTGGAGTTGTCAATTTTTTTGTCCTTAAATTAAAGTGGTATTGTTTATTTATCACAATTTACTTTAGCCAATTTTGGTCTTTAATGCAGGGTCCAACCTTCTCACCTTTCCACTTGCCTCCTCCATTTTTGCAGTAATGCTGCAATCAGTTAGTTGTAATTTTGAAGAGCAGAAGTTTCCATGTTTGTTTTATGTTTTTTATGTTTGTTAACTCCATGTGTGACATAACTCCACCAGTCCTATTTATGATATCATTTACAAAGATTATACAGTTTTAAAAAATGTATTCCAATTGGTATATTTGAGTTTAACCATAATATATCTTCTAATGTTTGTTTCACTTTTAACTTTAACTTTTTTAATGTATTTATTTGTGGATCAAACTGAAATTGCAACCAGTTATCTGTTGCTTGTTTTAAAAATGTTTGTCATATAACTGAAAGTGAGAGGTTTTAATCTGAATGAAGGGAAAAGGGCCATTCTTAAACATGGGATTATCCCTTTTTACTAATCTGTTAGAGAACCAGTTTGGATTTAAGTATCATTTTTGTATAACTGAATCAATTAGTGAGAGGTCCAATGCTTTAATATTTCTGCGCTCCGAATTCATATTCATTATATAAATAGGTCCATTTAATTTTGCCTGGCTTGCCGTTCCAAATAAGAGTGGAATATTTTTTCCTTATATAATTTTGAAAAACAAGTAGTTAGGTGTAGGTAAGGCCATACAGTGGGTATAGAAATTCACCACCCCATTTCAAAATGTTCCGCTTTTGTTGCCTTACAGGAAGGGGAGGGGGTTCACTTACCCAAATAATGTATTTTTTACAGCTTTAATTTTTATACATTTTCAGAGTTTTTAAGAAAAAAATTCAAAAAAATTCACTTGGATATTGTGGGTTACTGTTTGTTAATAAAAAGGCCAATTTAATGTGTTTTCAATTCAGGCAGTAAGGTGAACATTTTGAAAGGGTGTGTTGACTTTCTATAGGCACATTAAGTAAGTAGGTAAACTGGAATATGACTAAAGAATTCATCAGGGTGATTTTTCCACAAATTAACAGGTGTTGTCCTTTCTATGGTAGCAAAACCTTATATAATTTGGCTAAATTATATTAAAATGTATTGTTGTGAAATTATTATTTTGGGATATGAATACAGAGTACAGTATGCCCACTTCACTGTCGGACCATTTTAACTACACAGTAATGTAAAAGTTAAATTTTTTGAGATCCAATATGTAATATGTTGCATTTATCATAATTATGTTTTAATCCAGAGAGGTTAGAATGATTATCTAGATCCTCTATGAGGCTGTGCAGGGATCCAAATGGCAGATTTAAAATAAAACATGAATCGTCAGCGTACAATGACACTTTTTTTTAAACCCTGGATTTCTAATCCCTTGATATTATTGTTGGATCTGATTTTAATAGATAACATTTCGATGTTAATAAATAGATATGTTCATAAAGGACAGCCTTACTTTACTCCCTTTGACAATTTAATTATTTCTGAGAAGTTGCCATTATTTACTATTTTATACATGGGGTTATTATACATGACTTTAACCCATCGTATAAGAGATTCTCCAAAATGTAAATAGTCCAGGCATTTATACAGTGCCTTGCGAAAGTATTTGGCCCCCTTGAACTTTGCGACCTTTTGCCACATTTCAGGCTTCAAACATAAAGATATAAAACTGTATTTTTTTGTGAAGAATCAACAACAAGTGGGACACAATCATGAAGTGGAACAACATTTATTGGATATTTCAAACTTTTTTAACAAATCAAAATTGAAAAATTGGGCGTGCAAAATTATTCAGCCCCTTTACTTTCAGTCCAGCAAACTCTCTCCAGAAGTTCAGTGAGGATCTCTGAATGATCCAATGTTGACCTAAATGACTAATGATGATAAATACAATCCACCTGTGTGTAATCAAGTCTCCTTATGAATGCACCTGCACTGTGATAGTCTCAGAGGTCCGTTAAAAGCGCAGAGAGCATCATGAAGAACAAGCAACACAACAGGCAGGTCCGAGATACTGTTGTGAAGTAGTTTAAAGCCGGATTTGGATACAATAAGATTTCCCAAGCTTTAAACATCCCAAGGAGCACTGTGCAAGCGATAATATTGAAATGGAAGGAGTATCAGACCACTGCAAATCTACCAAGACCTGGCCGTCCCTCTAAACTTTCAGCTCATACAAGGAGAAGACTGATCAGAGATGCAGCCAAGAGGCCCATGATCACTCTGGATGAACTGCAGAGATCTACAGCTGAGGTGCGACACTCTGTCCATAGGACAACAATCAGTCGTATATTGCACAAATCTGTCCTTTATGGAAGAGTGGCAAGAAGAAAGCCATGTCTTAAAGATATCCATTAAAAGTGTTGTTTAAAGTTTGCCACAAGCCACCTGGGAGACACACCAAACATGTGGAAGAAGGTGCTCTGGTCAGATGAAACCAAAATTGAACTTTTTGACAACAATGCAAAACGTTATGTTGCGCGTAAAAGCAACACAGCTCATCACCCTGAACAAAACATCCCCACTGTCAAAAATGGTGGTGGCAGCATCATGGTTTGGGCCTGCTTTTCTTCAGCAGGGACAGGGAAGATGGTTAAAATTGATGGGAAGATGGATGGAGCCAAATACAGGACCATTCTGGAAGAAAACCTAATGGAGTCTGCAAAAGACCTGAGACTGGGACGGAGATTTGTCATCCAACAAGACAATGATCCAAAACATAAAGCAAAATCTACAATGGAATGGTTCAAAAGTAAACATATCCAGGTGTTATAATGGCCAAGTCAAAGTCCAGACCTGAATCCAATCGAGAATCTGTGGAAAGAACTGAAAACTGCTGTTCACAAATCTCCATCCAACCTCACTGAGCTCGAGCTGTTTTGCAAGGAGGAATGGGAAAAAATGTCAGTCTCTCGATGTGCAAAACTGATAGAGACATACCCCAAGTGACTTACAGCTGTCATCGCAGCAAAAATGTGGCGCTACAAAGTATTAACTTAACTTGCACGCCCAATTTTTCAGTTTTTGATTTGTTAAAGAAGTTTGAAATATCCAATAAATTTCATCCACTTCATGATTGTGTCCCACTTGTTGTTGATTCTTCACAAAAAATATGGTTTTATATCTTTATGTTTGAAGCCTGTAATGTGGCAAATGGTCGCAAAGTTCAAGGGGGCCGAATACTTTCGCAAGGCACTGTATATAGATTCCAGTCGTACTTTATCAAAGGCCTTTCAAAGTCAGCTATGAATATGAAATCTGGTTTCCCAGATTTTTCACAGTGTTCTATTGTTTTCACTACTTGTCTTATATTATCTCCAATGTAAAAAAACCTATCTGATTAGGATTAAATAATTTGGTCGTAGAGAGCTGTTTACTTTCTTCATGTTGATACTGTGTGGCTAAATTGCACACAATATAAATATTTCCACTGAATAATTGCTGCAGATTCTATGTTTTCTTTTCATGACAGAAGCTTGGAAATGTACTTTTATCAGTGTCTTGTCTACAAATGGAATATATTTGTTTTTCCTAATCCCACGCTGACGGTGAGCCCAGTAGATAATGATGAAGTACACAGATGCTGGTTTAATCTACTTACCCCTTTGTGGGGTGCACAACAAGGCACCTTGGTTTATCAATCCCATGAATGACTGAGGTCTTCAGGGAACCATCCAGGCGAGCGGCATTGATTTGAGACTCGTCATTCTCTGAGCTGAGCCAGTATAAATTCCTAGAGAGCCAGTCTAACGCCAGCCCACGGCAGTTTAGTATATCTGAGGGGATAATAAAGAGAGTGAGGCTGTCAATTCAACATCTAGTTTTACAGAATCACATTGGTCATCAGTTAGACAGGATAATATACAGACCTTGGGACAGCAAACAGGTACCAAAACATTGGTATTCAATGTTGTTTATGCTTCCTAACAATTTATATATTTATATATATTTTTAAATACAGAGGAAGTAAAGATAACACTTCATTTTATGGGAGCGTAATAAACCATTATTTTATAAGGTATTTATAAAGTGTGTGTTCATCATTTATTAAGTGCTGTTTATACTTTATTAATACTTTAGAAATGTTTTGAGTGACCAGTGTAATTTCTTACAAAAATATGAACATGCAATTGGTAGACAGTAGACAGTAGACAGCAGGAGCTAGTAAAAGAATAAGCACACAACACAGGATGTTTAGTGAAATATATAGACGTGTGAATAACTAGCTTACTAACATTTACTAATGCAGGAGTCACGATTCATAAATGGTGAGCAAACGTTTGTAAATGCCTTATAAATGGTTTATAAATGCTTTATTATGGACCCTTAAAATAAGTGTTACCAAAGTAAAGATTATAATAAGTGTGTGTCAAAAAGTATATGCAGGCAGGTTTTTGTTCTGTTCATTATCAGGTGGTCATTAATTAAATCTACGGCACAAATTTACAGAATGGGAATTAGGGTGTGCTCTGTGGATAATCAAAGAAAGAAGAGAGGAGGCTCTTCTTGAAAAACAGCAATTGTCTTTTGCTCTTTGATGACGTACTTTCATGCAATACAATTTGGTAAAACAGATATTCCCATCAAAGCCACAAGAAAACAAATAATGATCGTGGAAGTTATTTCCTGCCTTTGTCTTGACAGTGTTTCATCCCTTCGTAATGTCAATCAGAAAATTGAGAGTTTGGGACTATAAGGTTCTATCTGCATTTTTTGACAAAATGTAGTTATTGACATGTTCTTCTTCTGTTCAATGTTCTCTTCCTATATAATACTCTAAATACCCCCATTCAAGTTGTTAAGTTCAAAGAATACTAGATAAACAATTGCTGACACCATTCAAACCAATGAGGGTTCGGAACTTTAAAGTCAATTATCTCAGATCATCTTTTTGCAGATAGAACCTTATAGTCCCAAGCTCTCGAAATGTAAATATCCATCTTATTAATCAAATGAGTGGCAGGCTCTGGCACTACGTTATTTAATGGCCTATACAGTATTGTTCCCAGAGCTCGCCAACTATGTTAGCCAACTGAGCTAAAGCCTGGGAATAAGCTCAGGGGAGTTAACACGAGTCGTCACGTCTTAGGCAAGGTAACTCACCATGACTCAACCATCTCTGATACATTATTATCTCTCTGAATTACACACTTATGAAGGACAGACAGTGCATGTGTCTCAAGTAGTACCCCATACCCTACATACTGGGATTCAGCCATTAACTACCTCCAGAGATGACAGTCTCCAGGCGGGTGCCGTTGATGAAGGCCCGTTTGATGGTCTGTGTTTTTACATCCGCCCAGTAGATCCGGTCCTCCTGGGTGTCGTAATCCACAACGGTGACATCATCAATGTCTGGGACAGTCAGTGCCGTCATGACGTTCATGTAAGGGTTGTCAATATCCACACCACGGATCTCTGACCGCCTGACGTACAGGAGGAACCTTTTCAACACTATGGAGAAATCAGATTAGGAGAGAAATATCAATGACGACCATTGATTTGTGAAGCGGTTGAACTTTTTAGTCAGATATGGTTATGGGGTAAGATATGACATGCAAATGCTGATGTTTATCCCTAATCATAATCCCAAGTCAATACTTCACAAATGCCAATGAAATCATAAATATGTAAAAACATAATTCTGTCATTTTTATGGTTCTTTGTTTAGTGATTGTGTACAATATCCCACTTGTTTGTGACTTTGATAACAAAAACGATAGATACAGGTGTTACAGGATTGAAGATGGCTGTCCCACTCACCGGCGCAAGATTGTTTGTTGAGGGACAGTTTCATGAGGTGTGGACAGGTGCAGGATGCAGTACGGTTGTAATTGATAAGACACAGGTGTGAGCATGGGCCACGCCCATTATTCTCCTCACAAGGGTTAGACGCTGAAGAGAGAGTGAGAGAGAGGAGGGTGTCAGGTTGAGACTTGTCAGCAAAAATATAGAAAAAGATGCAAAAGGAGGAGAAACAATTGGGCCATGATGAATACATGAAGTGAATTGAACAAAAAGCCTCCCAATAATCTAATTTCTGGTGAAAATATTTATAGGAAGTCCTTTTTATGAAGTATATACCAGAGTAAGTGGTAGAACTATGATATGGTTTTGGGCCTATGGTCAAAAGGTCTGCTTACCTTCCTGACAGGGTAAAGGGCAACAAAGCTTTTAAAAACAGAAAATACAGATGCTTAGTTCTGTAAATCTGCAACAGACCAATATGATTAAAGGGTTATTTTGAAACGCAGGAAATAAAGGAACAGCTGTAAAACTGTGTGTAAAGTTTTTCCATGGGCAGTTGGCCACCTGTACTGTTCAAACATAATGCTGAATCCCTCTGATACTCCCTCTGATACAACAATAATGCTGATGAGATGGCATTCCACCCTATCCATACCTACTACCACCCACATTGGTTCTCGTGTTTCAACACTGCTTTCAAGTGGTCTAAATCACTGGCAATGCATCAAGAGAAATGGTTGGGGTAGGTGGGACATCTTTGGTGCAGTTGCATTTGAAATGGATGCTGACTCAGCAAACCTGGTTACACAAACTAAAGAGTAGTAAATAAATACACACAATACCCCATAATGACTAAGCGAAAACAGATATTTAGATGTTTTTATTTAGATATTTTGCAAATGTGTTAAAAATAAAAAACAGAAATACCTTGTTTACATAAGTATTCATACGCTTTGCTATGAGACTCGAAATAGAGTTTAGAGATTCTGGGTTCGAGTCCAGGCTCTGTCGCAGCTGCCCACGACCGGGAGACCTATGGGGCGGCGCACAATTGGCCCAGCATTGTCAGGATTAGGGGAGGGTTTGGCCGGCAGGAATGTCCTTGTCCCATCGCGCACTAGCGAGTCCTGTGTGACAGGCCAGGCGCGGTGCACGCTGACACGGTCACTAGGTGTAGGGTGTTTCCTCTGACACATTGGTGCGGCTGGCTTCCGGGTTAAGTGGGCATTGTGTCAAGAAGCAGTGCGGCTTGGTTGGGTTGTGTTTCGGAGGAAGCATGGCTCTCGACTTTCGCCTCTCCCGAGTCCATATGGGAGTTGCAGCGATGAGACAAGACTGTAACTGCCAATTGGATATCATGGAATTGGGGAGAAAAAGAAAGTTATAATACAAATGCAAAAAATGTTTTGAGTTTAGGTGCATCCTGTTTCCATTGATCATCCTTGAAATGTTTCTACAACTTGATTGTAGTCCACCTGTGGTAAATTCAATTGAATGGATATAATATTGAAAGGCACACACCTGTCTATATGAGGTCGAACAGCTGACAGTGCATGTCAGAGCAAAAACCAAGCCATGAAGCCGAAGGAATTGTCCGTACAGCTCCGAGACAGGAATGTGTCGAGGCACAGATCTGGGGAAGGGTACCAAATATCTTTCTTAAATGGAAGAAATTTGGAACCACCAAGACTCTTCCTAGAGCTGGCCGCTCGGCCAAACTGAGCAATCGGGGGAGGAGGGCCATGGTCACGGATGTGATCAAGAACCCGATGGTCACTCTGACAGAGCTCCAGAGTTCCTCTGTGGAGATGGAAAAACCTTCCAGAAGGACAAATATCTAAGCACCTCTCCACCAATCAGGCCTTTATGGTAGAGTGGCCAGATGGAAGCCACTCCTCAGTAAAAGGCACATGACAGCCCGCTTGGAGTTTGCCAAAAGGCACCTAAATGACTCTCAGACCATGAGAAACAAGATTCTCTGGTCTGATGAAACCGTGATTGAATTATTACTATCACATCTGGAGGAAAACTGCCACCATCCCTACGGTGAAGCATTGTGGTGGCAGCATAATGCTGTGGGGATGTTTTTCAGCGGCAGGGACTTGGAGACTAGTCAAGATCAAAGGAAATATGAACGGAGCAAAGTACAGAGATATCGTTCATGAAAACCTGCTCCGGAGCGCTAGGGACCTCAGACGGGCGAAGATTCACCTTCCAATGGGAATGGCACACAGCAAATACAATGCAGGAGTAGCTTCAGGACAAGTCTCTGAATGTCCTTGAGTGGCCCAGCCAGAGCTCGATCAAATCTCTGGAAAGACTAGTGCTGTGGCGGTCACAAAATTTAGCCAGCCGGTGATTGTCAAGCAAATAAGTCTCATTCTCACGGGCTCTCAAGTGGCACAGTGGTCTAAGAACTGCATCTCAGTGCTAGAGGTGTGATTGGGAGTCCCATAGGGCGGGGTAGGCCGTCATTGTAAATAAGAATTTGTTCTTAACTGACTTGCTTTGTTATGTAAAGGTTAAATAAATTAAATGTTTAAAAAAATACTTTTAATTAACATAAACACATTTAGTATCTCCTGGCTTCCACACACAGCCTAGAAGCCACTTTAAAAAGGTCTAATAAATCCATGTTATATAGCTTACACCTTCACAATAAATGTGTTATTTATTGTTTAACATTAATTTATCAATCAATGTACAACATTTAATTACATTACAACATACAGAAACATATACGTATATTGAAAAAACAATTCTTAAAATCAATCTGCAATATACCATGCTATGAAATATGATAATGATGGGCGTGGTTTTGATTCAACTCTGGTTATTAACAACAACACTGGGATTATTTTACACCAATGAGTGTTAATTAAATCTATAAGTATTGAATTATGTTTAGAGTGTAGGCCCTCAAAATAAGGCCTTATGAAATACACATTGTATTGTGTTAAAAAATTACATTTTAGTGATAGCATTTTTCTTAGGATCTCACTTGGTGATGTCCTTAGGAATGAAAATGGATGACTGCAACAACCATGTCTGTCACTACCAAATGCAGTCGTGTGGTAACTATACAATTCACTCGAAAGGCAAGGCACTCTAGGAAATAAGTCTTTACACTAAGCATTGTGTTAATTTAACGCTGTTCCAGTGTCTATATGTCTACGCTTTCAGTGTTTAACGCACTCGACAGCGAGGTTTCCATCCAATTTGTGACAGATTTTCTTGCAAATATTCTATAATATTCATAAAACAACGTGCACATTTCCCCTCCGAAGATGTTCCTATCAAACATACTTTTTCAGATTTAAGGCTGAGTGTGATCACATTTTCAACTCTACTGATGGTTTTGTCACAAAAACTGTTTATATAGTAAATGTGCCCACTCTGGTCTTGGCACATGTACTTTTGCCAACAGTTTGCAGATACAGTGGGGGTAGGCTACCTACATGATGAGATCATTATGGCTAAGACCGATATTATTTGCATTTGTCAAACGGCATTCAAGCATCGATCATCATGTCACCAGAATAAGACCCTGGATATTTACTGGAAGGGAGGATCAAGCTCATCACCTTGCACATTCACCACTTTGTGAAGTTCTTCATAACTTATTTCATCTGTTGCCTAATAAAATGCATGCTTTCCCGAGTTATTGAGGGAGGACCAAAAAA